>NW_016107342.1:8179190-8227040 GCF_001604975.1 Cebus imitator | reverse complement strand
AGCAAACTGACAGAAGAGCAGAAGATCAAACACCGCATGTTCTCACTCATAGGTGGGTGTTGAACAATGAGAACACATGGACACAGGGAGGGGAGCACTACACACTGGGGTCAGTTGGGGAGAAATATGAGAGGGAGGATGGTGTTGGGGAGCTGGGGAGTGATAGCAAGGGGAGAAATGCCAGATGTAGGTGATGGGGAGGAAGGCAGCAAATCACACTGCCACGTGTGTACCTATCCAACAATTTTGCATGTTCTTCACATGTACCCCTAAACCTAAAATGCAATAAAATAAATAAATGGGAATAAATAAATAAATAAATAAATAATTTAGAAGACAAGCATGTGCTGTTCACAACTTTCTGCATCATAAGGGGCTTCTTCACCCTCCATCTCTTTCCTTAAGAGTTCCCTGAAGAGTTCCCTTAAGCTCAGTTTCATGCCCAGAAACAGCAACAGAGATGCTAGGGCCCTAACAGGATCCAGAACCCGCTGTCTCCCATAAAACCATGGCTCTTATTTCTGGTGCAGATAATAACATAGGCAGATGACCAAGCCAACAGACATTTTCCCCATGCTGCCTTCCTTATATTGGTCAAATAAATGTAACCATACTAGGTTTGTTGCCTGATGCAACAGCAAGTCACAAAACCAAGACACCAGGTTGCAGCAGAGAAAAATGTTTAATAGTAGGGTCACTGAAATAGGAGATAAGAGAAAACCTCAAATCCAGAGGTAGAGTTTTTAAGGGTTTTGGAATGGGCTGAACCGTGGAGACCCTTGACTGGTCAAAGAGCACAAGGTGAAGTCATTTCCCTGAAGACAGGAAAATGAAGAAGCTGTATTTTCATACTGATCCTGATCCTCTGTGAGGGTATTCAAACTGGTTATTGGAATTCAGGGTCTGACAAACATCTTATACAACCCTTAAACAAAAAGTCAGAGATCCTGTCTGCAGGAACCATGGGTATGCAAATCAATTCTTAAACAGCTTTAAAATCCTAATGTCAGAAATCCTATCAATAGAAACAATGGAGACATAAAATAGTCAATATCTAGTGCTGCCTGACTTTCAGCAACAAGGAAGTGGGCCAAAGTGCAGCCTAATTAATCTTTAATTATAACTATGTTTCTGACCAGTACCTGGCATGCAATTCTTGTCAACCTGTAAGGATGGTTTCCTAAAGGAATGGAGTAATCCATCCATCATGAGAACCCTCCACAGGCGCTGAAGCTACCATGGAGGATCAGATAAAGCTGATTCACATGCATTAGCCTCAGAAAATTCTACCAAGACATAATTGACTCTCTACAAAACAGTGATGTATGGAGCCTACACAAGTCCTTATTCTTCACAAAGCTGAAACCTGAGAGGTAAAGCTACTTTTGCTGAGCTCTGAAACATTTCAGCCTCACTTAGTGGGGCCCTAAAACATCAGTTACTCTGAGTCCACTGAACATTTTAAGTATTCAAATGTATCCTCCTTCTAAACAACCCACATTAGACATTCATTATAATGGTTTTTGCATGTTAGTAAGATATGTTTCCTGAGATAAAGGTTTCTGGTAGTAGTTTATTAAAATATTAGATTAGACCACCTTGTAATTCTTACAGATTTCTTCATATTTTATCTTTGTCCTCTTTACTAAAAGGAATAAAGATTTTGAAAGTTTTTCCCTAAAAATAGAAATAAATAGCCAGGCGCTGTGGCTCAAGCCTGTAATCCCAGCACTTCGGGAGGCCGAGGCAGGCGGATCACAAGGTCAAGAGATGGAGACCATCGTGGCCAACATGGTGAAACCCCATCTCTACTTAAAAAAAAAAATGCAAAAATTAGCTGGGTGTGGTGGTGCGTGCCTGTAGTCCCAGGTACTAGGGAGGATGAGGCAAGAGAATCACTTGAATCTGGGAGGCGGAGGTTGCAGTGAGCCAAGATCACGCCACTGTACTCCAGCTTGGTAAAAGAGTGAGACTCTGTTTCAAAAAAAAAAAAATAGAAAAAATTTATTTAAAGAAAAAAATAATTTAGACCTTGGTTGAAATTATTAGACAATAAAAGTTGTGTTAACAATGTATTTTCAATTTTTAATTAATTCAGACAAAATTATGAGAAGGGTGTATTTGCCAAATATAAAAATGAATGATAACAGCGTAAAGACAATTAGTCAAACACACTGAGAAGCCAAAAATGAAAATACATCTAATACTTTTTTCAATGCAAAAGAACAAATGATATAATATTTAGAAGATTTTCTTTTGTAAAATTGCTTAATCAAGAGCCTGGGGCTTCAGTGCTGTTGAAAAGTAGAGCTAGACTTCTCCTCTCCCTAACATCCATTTGTATCGTAGCTTAGATCTTTAGCTAATTCTGTTAAATATTGATTTTCAATCACTGATTTATACAGGAGACCTGGAAGTAAAGCTATTTTCAATACTCTCTTCTCATTCCTTTAGGAGAGGTAAGGCATGGCTCTTGACTCCATGGAGATACACATGTGTAGAAATACATGTTAAGTGGAATAGCTGTTGGATGGAGGTAAGATTTCAAGAAAAGAGTAATGGACTCTTAAGAAGGAGCACACATTACGGAATAAGAAGTAGGAACCAATAAGTTAAAAATAGCCCTCCAGGATGAGGGAGGTAGAGGAGTATAGGCTCTGAGCCTACCATGTGGCTTAAAGAGAGCCCAATAATTCTGTCACCCTGAAGTATCAGATGTGCTGTTGGAAAAAAACAGGTGTGTGTGTTTGTGCATATGCATGATCTGGAGAGCAGTGCCACCAAAAAGCTGTAGCACTCTGCACTCTAGACAGGTTCATGTGGGACACGTTTTAATAAAAAGACAAAGTAACAAAGAGTCTTTTATTTTGTTAAAACTGAATGAGCAAGGTATTGGAATACCTCTTATAAAATTTGCATCGCAACGGGCAATGGCAGGAAAGAGCCCAAGACGCAAGAACCACTCCATAGGGCTGTCAGTTGGGGGCAGCATTGGCTCCTGCCAGCAACAGAAGAGAGGATTTTGATGCTACAACCAAGGTTAACAGATTTCGACCACTCAGTTCTGGCACCTTCACCTGACTTTCAGAAAGGTCAGTGTAGCTGGAGCTCAGTCTTTGACTACAGTTTAGCTTCTACTCTGCCTTTAGAGAACACAGAGAGAATTATTATGTAGGCACCAATCTCAAGCCCTGGAAATTTTGACAAATCTGGAGGGAAAAAATTCCAGAAAGACCTGGAGATGAAATTTGTGTAGCAGATGAGGATTTGGGACCTTCGTTATTTGGACATACATGTAAATGTGGCCTTATTTATACATACTTTCGTTAAGTCTTATTACGTACATGGTAGGTACTCACTAATGCTGTTTTCTAATTTGTCTCACTTCACTACTACAAGGAAGATCAAAAGAGTGAATGATACAGCCCAGACATACAAATCCTCTATTACCTAAATGGGTGCTTTTATATACATATGCATGCTTAACATTTCTCCATTTGTTGCAATGTTTCTAGGGACAGGCTGCGGCTTCTATTAATAGTCCTTTGAGATCAGAATACTTAATCATATGACTCAATATATGTCAATACATTTTGATATTTTTGGATTAGAGCCTTTTAAAAATTATGTGAAAGATACAGATATTCTCCCCAGAAAAAGGCACATGTGTACATAACTTTAGATTATCCCCATTTGTAATCCCCTTTGACATTTCTCTTCCAACATCTCTTTCATGCCTATGATCTCTCACTGGAGTCCTCCAAAAATCTTTGTGGCATCCAGCCTCCCCAGCTTTCTTGCCTCTTTCACCCCACCCTCACCCTCCTCACACAGCAAGAACTTTCTCTGGCTTATTATTCACACTCCTCTAGACTTGACATTTCACCTGGATTCTCCAGAACAAAGGAGAGCCTAGCAATAATGACTTGGCTCCGAAGAATCTTTTTTTTTCTTTCAACCTGTTCAGTCTTTTTTTCTCTTCATGTTTGTTTGATTCTGTATTCTAAGATTAGGTAAAAGGCTGAAAAAGAAAAACCTCTCTTGGGAGAGTAGAGGAGGATAATAAGCCACCTAAGCAGGCAAATGCCTAACTACCGTTGGGAGTGAAGAAACATCAGGTCATTACCAGACGTCAATACATTTGTCCCCATCCTATTTTCATGCACATAAACCTTTAAAAACAAAGTTGAAGATGATGTCCCTTCTGAGATTGCGGGAGGAGAGAAACATGTGAAGAAGCCTTTAAACCAAGATTGAGATTTTGTTTGACTCTTTGATTTTCTCTAATTGACTGTTGGACAAAAGATTAATTTTATCCAAGAAAAAATGATTTGGAAAAATGTGCACAGCATCTCAAGTAATTATATCAATAGTTTGCTTTGAAACTCTAGAATGCTGCAAAGATATCTCCTAGACTCCTGGAATACAATCCATAAATATTTTAAAAAATCAATTGTGTAATAATCTCCATCTCAAAGGCAGGAATAAAACCAGAAAATGCTACACATTCCACGTGGCCTGGATTGACACCCCACAGAGCAAACACTGAAGTCAAGCACAGTGTCCTTCTAACTATGGAGACAGATATTTTTTTTTTTCTCTGTTCTTTCCTTCATGGAAACTATTTGACTGAGATAGTATTTCGTTGGAACATTTTCCCCTTAGATATTTGTATTGCTGACTGCGCTATTTTACTTAAAAATTGTGTGTCCATTCATTATTTCTTTATCCTTTCACCTAGCACACACTTATTAAACATCTTTAGGCACCATGTAAGCATAAAAATAAACACGATTTGGACTCTGGAGGCATGGTCATCTGAAAGGAGTTATATCCAGTAAAGAGGCAATTATATAAACCCCTAAGAGGTGTTCCTAACCCTGACTTGGGGCATCAAGAAAGGCTTCCTGGAAGAAGTTTATCTAAATCAAGAGCTGTAGTATAATTGGGAGTTAGTTGCAGAGCTATAGGATAATTAGAAGTTAGTTGGAGAGCTATAGGATAATTAGGAGTTAGCTGGGTAAAGGTAAGAAGAGAATGCCAGGCAGACTTCCTCACTAGAAGGATGCATCTGAAGCAGAGAATACTGAATGAGAAAGTTTAGCCTCAAATCCAGCTTGTAAGCAAGATTATTCAGGATGGAGAGGAAAACAGTTGTGGATTAAATCAGGGTGCTTTAATTATGAGCTAATACTTGACCTCTTGAAATTAAGTCTTGTTGTGGTCATAAAATTCTCCCAGTATGTGGGAGAGCTGACAGTGTAGAGTGGACATCCAGCACATCCTTGTTGAATTTATATAAGAAGGAATAAGGAACAGGGATTTGTTTTCTGGGAAGTTGATTTCCAAGCAGTTTTGGGTAGTATGTCATAACTGGAAAATTACCAGTGCTGATACTTGTAAAGCTTTAGTATTTTGCTTGAAGTATTATAAATTCCATGATTCAAATTAAAAGTGTTAATTTAGACTCCAATGCCAAGGAGAAATTACATCTAAATTATTGACAGCCTTAGAATATCCATTGTATTCTTTGAATTTCCTCCATTAGTGAATATAATGACAGTCATCTATGTGATTGATATGGTTTGGCTGTGACCCCACCCAAATATCATCCTGAATTGTAGTTCCCATAATCCCCATATGTCCTGGCAGGGACTCAGTTGTTGTTAATTGAATCGGGGGGTGGTTACCCCCATAAAATTCTTATGATAGTGTGTTCTCATGAATCTGATGATTTTATAAGGGGCTTTTTTCCCTTTACTTGGCACTTCTCTCTCCTGCCACCATGTGAAAAGGGATACATTTTCTTCCTCTTCCACCATAATTGTAAATATTTTGAGCCTCCCTCCCCGGCTCTGCAGAACTGTCAGTTAAACCTCTTTACTTTATAAATTACCCAGTTTCAGGCAGTTATTTATACCAGTGTGAGAACAAACTAATACAGTGATTTTGTATCAAGGGAATGGGGTGCTGCTATAAAGATACCCCAAAATTGGAAGCAACTTTGGAACTGGGTAACAGGGATAGGTTGGAACAGTTTGGATGGCTCAGAAGAAGACAGTAAAATGTGGGAGAGTTTGGAACTTCCTAGATACTTGGAGGGATCAGAAGACAGGAAGATGTGAGAAAGTTTGGAACTTCCTAGAGACTTGTTGCGTGGTTTTGACCAAAAGGCTGATAGTGATATTGACGGAATGTTTTCTCTTTCCAGGTCCACAAGGGGGCATAGTTTTAAGGGCAATTACTTCCCAGTGCTGTGCCCTGCTCCCATCTCTCTCCATCTGGGAGATTTAATGGTTTATGTTTAAATTTCATGGGCGTGGGAAGAAACTAGAAGTCAATCACTCCAGCGGAAGTTCTAAGGAACTCCTTTCATTGGCCAGGGGTCTTAGAGAAGGTGGGGGTTCCTTCCAGGTTAAAAGTCCTCTTCCTCCACACCCCTTTGGACTCCATGTTTGGATCCCCTTCCAAAAACAGTCTCCTGGAAGCTGTTTTTCTCTATCCTGGATTTTCCCTCTGGAGTACCCTTCCACACTCTCTCGTGGAAGTCTGTCTTCCCCTTGTACACTCCATCTCTCTCTATTCCCTTCCACTTAGTATGGAAGCTGCTTTCCTCTCCTGGATTCCATCTTCCTGGATTCTCTCACTCAGTGGGAGAGTTAGGTGCTTCTCTCTCCTTCTCTGGCTTCTCTCTCTCTCTTTCAATAAATCACTTTCTACAAACACCTTTGAGTCCGGTATTTACTGCGCAAGGTGCTGTGGTCCCCTATCTCATTCGTGAGAGGGCAGGAGACCAAGAACCTGGAGAAATGTCCTCTGAGGGGAGCTGAGGGCACCCTGAACCCCTGAACCCCAATACTACAATATGGACAATGAAGTCCAGATTGAGGTGAGTGCAGATGGAGGTAAGAAACTTACCGGTAACTAGTGTAAAGGTGACTCTTCCTATGCTTTAGCAAAGACACTTGTGGAATTTTGCCCCTGCCTAAAAGATCAGTGGAAGATTTAACTTGAAGGAGATGATTTAGGTATCTGGTGGAAGAAATTTCTTTTTTTTTTTTTTTTTTTTTTTTGAAACAGAGTCTTACTCTGTCACCAGGTTGGAGTGCAGTGGCGCAATTTCGACTCACTGCAACCTCCGCTTCCTGGGTTCAGGCGATTCTTTGGTGGAAGAAATTTCTAAGTGACAAACTGTTCACAAGGAAGCAGAGCATAAAAGTCTGAAAAATTTGCAGCTTGACAATATGAAGGGAAAGAAAAAAACCCATTTTCTGGGAAGAAATTCCAGCAGCTACAAGAGCCAAATGTTAATCACCAAAACAGTGAAGAACATGTCTTCAGGATATGTCAGAGACCTTCACAGCAGCCTCTCCCCATCACTGGCTTGGAGGCCTAGAAGGGAAAAATGCTTTTGTGAACCCAGTCCAGGACCCGCCTGCTATGTGTAGCCTCAGGACTTGGTGCTCTGCACTCCAGCCACTCCAGCCATGACTAAAAGGGGCTAAGGTACAGCTTAGACCATTGCTTCAGAGAGTGCATGCCCCCAGCCTTGGCCCTTTCATGTGATGTTGGTCCTGCAGGTGAGCATAAGACAAGAACTGAGGTTTGGCAACCTCAGCCTAGATTTCAGAGGATGTATGGAAATGCCTGGATGTTCAGGTAGAAGTTTGCTACAGGGGTAGGGTCTTTATGGAGAACCTTTGCTAGGGCAGTGAGGAGGGGAGACATGTGTTTGAAGCCCCTACACAGAGTCCCCATGGGGCTACTTCCTAGTGGAGCTGTGAGGGTCACTATTCTCCAGACTACAGAGAGGTAGATCTACCAACAGCTTGCACCATTATCCTGATAAAGCCACAGACAATGTCAACCTGTGAAAGCTACCAGGAGGCGGGGGCTATACCCTACAAAGCCACAGGGGTGGAGTTTCTTAAGGCCATGGGAGCCCACCTCTTGCATCAGCATGACCTGCATTTGAGACACGGAGTCAAAGGAGGTCATTTTGAAACTTTTTAAATGACTGCCCTATTGGATTTTGGACTTTCACAGGGCCTGTAGCCCCTTTGTTTCAGCCAATTTCTCCCATTTGGAATGGGCATACTTACCCAGTGTCTGTATCCCCATTGTATCCAGGAAGTAAGTAACTTGCTTTTGATTTACAGGCTTATATGTGGAAGAGATTTGTCTTGTCTCAGATGAAATTTTGAACTTGGACTTTTGGGTAAAAGCTGGAATGAGCCAAGACTTTGGGAGACTGTTGGAAAGGCATAACTGTGTTTTGAAATGTGAGGATTTAAGATTTCGGAGCAGCCAGGGTGGAAATATTTGGTTGTGTCCACGCCCAAATCTCATCTTGAATTGTAGTTCCCATGATCCCATGTCAAGGGAGGGACCTGGTGGGAGGTAATTGAATCATGGGGGTGGTTACCCACATGCTGTTCTCATGATAGTGAGTTCTCACAAGATCTGATAGTTTTATAATGGGCTTTTCCTCCTTTGCTTGATAATTCTCTTTCCTGCTTCAATGTGACGAAGGATATGTTGCTTTCCCTTCTGCCATGATTGTAAGTTTCCTGAGGCCTCTCCAGACCTGTGGAACTGTGAGTCAATTAAACATCTTTCCTTTACAAATTACACAGTCTTGGGCAGTACTTTATAGTATTGCAAGAAGACTAATACACTTAAAAAGTATCATTGAGACTGGGCACTGTGCCTTATGCCTATAATCCCAGAACTTTGGGAAGCAGAGGCAGGGGCATTGGTTTAGTCTAGAAATTGGAGACCACACTGGACAACGTAGTGAGACCCTGCCTCTATTATTTTTTTTAAAAAAGTATCTTGAAGAATAAGTACAACATTTTATTTGAAAAGTACATCACATATCAACCATAACCATCGTCCAGGATGATCATCAAGGGAATATTGTCCACTTGAGGAAGTGAAAGTCCAATAGTTCTATACTTGGTTTGCTGCTCAGCCTTGGAAAAATTATCTCCATCTTTTTTGGTGTTTTTTTTCTTTTGTTTGTTTGTCTGTTTTAAGAAAACCACCACTCTTTTCCAGAAGTATATTTGTTCTAGTCAGTACTAGAAGAATTTATAGTCCTCAGACTTATGTATATTCCACAATTGGAGTTTCTCTGCTATTGCATTATTTTTCTATGTGAAATCATGATGGGAAAACTAAGATAGTATATAAGTTTATTAATTTGTTCTAAAGCTGACAACTTTATAAGCAGGTATCATAACAAGTACAAGGTTATTGTTGGGTGTTTCTTTTTCTTTACTTCTTAAAGGAAAAAAAAAAATCACTTTGAAACAAGTTTGCTAAGTAAAAGGCCCCCAGAGAGTGAGAGTAATAATGAATGATGTTTCCACACACTCTCTAAAGATTCTGGATTATTTCACAGTTTCACTTGTAATGTGAAATTGGTCCAGACAAAATCCAGGGCTTGATTTTTTAAGGTTATTGTGCCTGGCACAAAGTCTTCTGTCAATAGCTATGTTGTGAGCTTACAGTCTCATTAAGGCAAGATTACCTGTAGCCAACACTTTCACTAAAGTAGAGCGAGCATATGGCTAAACCCTCATATGAGGCGCCAGAAGCATATAACCTTCCACTTTCCTTAACCTCAGTGTCTTCATCTAGAAAAAGTTACAGAATTTTGGGAAAGTGAACTCAAGTATAGGAAACTCATGCTGAGTCTTTGTAGTGCAGCTTAACTAGCATATATTCTTTAAAACATCATTTACCGTAAGTCTTACTGTCCCAATTGTACTGATGGAGAAGCTAATGCCTATCTCACAGGATGGTAAGTTTTAATGAGATTAAATTTTTAAAAATGCATTTTATAAAGTAGTCATATATAGTTCTATCAGACAGTTCTCTTTGACAAGGCTGAAATATATAAACATGTTTTCAAATGGACAATGGGAGGCTTAACATTATTTAATTTGTCCTTTAGCTTTTCAAAACACGCATACTTTGCTTAATTATTTCATTCAGCAAATATATATTAACAGTGCATTTCTAATTTTTAATCACTGGGGAGAATTTTAGGTTTTGGGAATATTGTGATGCTCAAGCCACACGGGCAGCATTATTGATGATTGGACATGACTCCTCAGAAACAGACAGTGAGCCAAGCATCATCATGACAGCAAGGCACAAGGTATACATAAATCTTTCATTCATGTAAGCCTCTCAAACTACACATTAAACCCAAATTCCAAGTTAACTGATCTACTAGAACTGTTATGCTGCTCCAAGAATGCTTTGTAGAGTAGCACTGTTCTGTAAAAATAACTTTGTCTTATATTAAAAAAAAAAAAAAAAAAAAAAAACCCTGAAAGATCCTGGAATGCCATTTCTTTCCAAAAGAGTAGCCATATTTGAATTTTCTTAGCAGCTTGCTGAGAGAGTGCAAAGCTAACAAGAATCAAAACAGACTCTTTACATAGTTTGTTTGGGTCTAGAGGAAATCTGTCCATGAGCTTTTGTGAAGGGGCCAACATGTCAGCATATGCCTGACTACAGTGAGTTTATCTTTCAATTGATTTAGTCCATTCTGGGAAATCGAGATGATGCAAGAGTATGGCACATAACCAAGAGCTTTCTCTTTTCATTGACAGAAGTGATAGAAATATCCTTACTCTTACAAATCACTTGATCAGAAATAATAGAGTCAGATACTCTATTGTTTAGATTCCTATTATAGTTACTTTGTTCATATTTTAAGGTGTTATTAACATGTGATATAATCTTTGTAACAGTAATGTTACAAAGTTAATGGTAAAGAATGGGATGGACCCATAATTCTGTTGTCCTGAAGTTTACATATAATTTCATGAAACATATGTTCTATTAATGGAGGCTTTGGCCACCTAGAAATGCTTGAAACTGAGCTGCAAATGTTATAGACATACTTTCTGATGTGTGTCACACACACACACACAAAATCTCAAATTGGGTGTTTCACAAAAATTTTGTTCTCTATTCATCTTTTTTATTTCTTTTAAATCTACTGTACACATATAGAACAGGAGTATGAATTGAGGTTACTATTTCTTCATGTTATTTTATAATTTCTCCACGTTATTTGTACAAACTAAAGACACAAAACTCTGGAGAATATGACAGCAGGTGTCAGAGGGATTCAGCTCACATCTGACTAGAGTAGCCATGCCGAGTGGGCTTGTCCTTGTGTGGAAACATAAGTGAAGCACCTCTGGGAACACAGAAACTTGTGGAATTGGGAGAAATGTGGAGCTGACCAAGATCTCACAGAAGCAATAGAAGAATGTTAAGACACTGAGTGAAATTCCAATGTAAGGTGGTATAAATGCCAATGCAATCTTATTCCTATTCAGAGGCTGGTGAAACCTGATAGCATATAGTTATAAATAGAATTGATAGGTATTACTTGAGAACTTAATATGTTCAAGATATATGTGTATGTGTGTATGTATATATATATATAAAGATATATGTGTATGTGTGTGTATATATATATAATGAATATCTCCTAGAATTTACAGTGTGTATATATATAATATACACATATTACCTATATTATTTATATATATATATATATATATATACACACACCCACACACACACCACACACACACTGTAAATTCTAGGAGATACTCATTGTAAAATTAGAGATTAGGGTCTAATCACTTGGCATATACTAATCTTGTTTCTAGTTAAGCTTCTACTGAATGATATTGAGTCCCTGAATAAAATACATAGAATGCCTCAGGTATTTTTTAAATTTAATATAATTAATTTATTTATTTTCTTTTTAGAGATAGAGTCTTGCTCTGTTGTCCAGGTTGGAGTGCAGTGGTATGATCATGGCTCATTGCAGCCTCAAACTCCTGGGCTCAAATGATACTCTCACCTCAGCCTCCCAAGTAGCTGGGACTATAGGCACACCCCACCATACCAAGCTAAATTTTTTTTTTTTTGATAGAGACAGGGTCTCATTACGTTGCCAAAGCTGGGAAAGCCCCAGGTTTTAATTCTGGTTTTCTTAACCTTTTTTGGATATGATTGTGTTTTTCTACTTATCCTTGGTATATTCCTCAGCTATAGAATAAAATAACTTGAGAAAATAGACACTGAAGGAAACCTGCTCAACTTCACTTTGAATACCAGGAAACAAAACATACCCCAGACCCATCACAATCAATATGGTTCCCTCTCCCTTTCTATTTTGTTGCTTCCAGTTGTTTGTCTTCAAGCAAATGCTACACCACTTGGTCATCAAGATGAAGGAAGTTGATTATCAATTAGCAAAACCTTCGCTAAGTGCTCTCCCTTTAGCACCTGGAAATTCTTGGCTCTCCACCATGTCTTCTGCTTATTGCCCCCAAAAGTACTCTTCCCATCTTCTTTATCCCTAAGTCCCTCTTGCTAACAGCTTTGCCTGAGATGCAGTCTTCCCTGACCTCTTTCTGCTTCCTCCATCGCTTTATTCTAATGATCTTTTCTCTCTTTGTTACTCAAGTAGAGTTGTGCCAAAGTTATGAGGTGGAAAGAAACATAACGTGTTCCATACCTCTAGAAACTAAATGGAGCTGGTGTATGGCCATACAGTTTTACTCAGGATGAATTAGAGAAATAGGGTTTAGTTAGATAGCATTTTACAGTTCAACAGTGAAAAAATAAAACAAAAAAACCCCAGAACTTTCATCCCAAGCAGAATTTAATGTCATTGTAAAATGAGAGGCATACACAATATATGCTGAACATTAATGAAGGAAAGAGACCATATGAGCTGTGTAAGGGAAGATTTCACAGAGAAAGAGCCTTTAAGGACGGGTAGGCTATGCATTGCCAAAAAAGAGGCAGAGATGTCATGGATATAAAAGTCATGTCTGGATGATGCTAATTCAGTAATTCTGGCTGGAATGATGAATGATGTTTGGGGAGAGTAGTGAAGGATGGGAGTAAAAAGCCAGAGTGCAGCCCTACTATGAAAGACTTTGAAGCTTGGACTAATGAATTTGTGCTTGATCCTCAGAACCAGGCTTCTCCCATGCTTTTTACTTATTTGTCTCCCAGAATCAGCTTTGAGTCCTATTTGCTCTCTTTATCCATCTGCCTCATGGTGAAGAGGTGCATGCATCTGTTCTGAGACTCCTGTCAATTTCTCCATGAGGCAGATGGTCTATTTCTGTTTCCAGACTTTGCCAGACCCCCCTGAGTTTTTCATCTTCTAGCCCTGGAGATTTATTGCCAGTGCAGCAACAGAAACCATGTGGCAGATGAGAGTAGAGAATAAGTTTCAGTAGATGTATTCACCAAGGGGCCATTTCAGCATATTAACTCATGTCCTTTTCAAAAAGTACTGTCTGTTTATTATAAGATGGAATAGCTGAGAGGAAGATTAATGCAATTTAAATTGGGATTAAGGTAAATTATTTTTATTGATTCTCCTTAGATATTTTTAATGACTCTTTTTTCTCCCCTGCAATGATTTTATTATTACATTTATCCTTTTGTATGGGCCAAGAGACAAAGAAAGTTATTAGAAATGTCCATTTTTGAAATTGGCACCTATTACACCTCTAAATCAAATATCATTAACATCAGCCCCCAAATTTTCTAGTCTACCTCTTCAACAATAATCAAAGCACTGTGCATCAGCCAGAGCTAGAATCTCCTCTTGCCTATCTGCATTATTAACTTTAACCAGTCTCGCCTATACCAATATGATACATTGCGTCTTGCTAAGTTGTCAAATGTGCATCATCTAAACCAGCTATGATATTTCCTTAAGTTCCATAGCAACACACTCCTTCTGGGCCCCTAACCTACCATAACAAACTGAATACCAGTAGTTGGTGTCCAAGGGGAACAAATCAAAACTGGGATGAAATCAGTATAAATTATTTCTTCATTTGAAAATATAAAATCCTTAAATGGTTTTCCCCAGAGATGGTAAGCCGATGATGGTTCTATATGCAAAAGGGTTGTAGATGTATTTAGTGCCCAGAATTAGATTTTCTCTAGCTACAGAAAACCACATGATTTGACCACCAAATATAATGTCACCATTCACTTTTATTTTAAAGTCCACAGTTACTAAAAATCACTTAATTAGAATGCATTCAAACCTGGTCTAAAAGACACTGCTCTCATAGATGCAACAGGAGATTTCTCCCCAGCTGGAATGGGATTTTGCTGGTAACCAGGCACAGGAGTTAAAGCTTGAGGCAGAATATTGAGAGTGAATAAATGATGCCCCTGATAATTTTTTCAGACAATCCCAAGCCTTGGCCTTTCTTTCATTACTGGGTTCAGTTGGAAGATAGACCTGGGAAAGGCAAGGAGAAAAAAAAGGAATGGGAGGAGAGGAGTATTCTACTTAGAAATAAAATCTATACTCATTTACAACTGAGAATATCATCTTTCTTTGGTAAGGGATAAAATTTTTTTCTTTATTTTTTAAAAGATTATAATATTTCCTCTTTTCAGTGTTCAATAAGATATCCACCAGTTTCTTCCAAAGCTTTTGAGACCTTGCTTCAAACACACCACTGAAGAACTAAGTATTCTTAAATATCATAATACTATTTTTAAAACTAAGAAAAGTTTTTTATTTGAAGACTTTTTTTTTAAAAGCAGAACAAAAACTTGGCCTACAGTCCTGAAAATTCACTTTTATAATACTCAACTCCCAGAGCAGATCTTCATCTCATTTCACATTCAATATTAGAATCTCACCATTTCCATTTAAGCAGGATTTAATAAAATGCATGTTGATTTTACAGTTAAAATAGTGAGGAAAAAAGTTGAAATAGTGACAGAGTTTCCCCTAATTTTTCAGCTCTTATCTCCTTCTCATTTTTCCACCTTTTGGAGTCTTCAGTGTCCAATTTTTCCACCTTGTATGTTCATGTGTACTTATTATTTAGCTCCCACTTATAAGTGGCAACATACATTATTTGGCTTTCTGTTTCTGGGTTATTTCACTTTGCATAATGGCTTCCAGTTCTGTTGCTGCAATGGACATGATTTTATTGTTTTCTATGGCTGAGTATAGATAAAATAACTCCATTAAAAACTGGGCAAAAGCACGAATAGACATTTCTCAAAAGAAGGCATATAAGCATTTCTCAAAAGAAGGCATATATAAAATGTTATATATATATACACACATATATATATACATATATATATATATATATGTATATATATATATATATATTCTTTTGAGAATAGATGTTTCCTAAAAGAGGGCATACATAAAATGTTATATATACACATATATATATATATATATATATATATATATATATCCAGTTATCCACTGATGGATACTTAGATTGGTTTCATGACTTCGCTATTGTGAATAATGCTGTGATAAACATACAAGTGCAGGTGTTTTTTCAATGTAATAATACACAATATATGCTGAACATGTTCTTTTTTTTTTTTTTTTTTTTTCTTTTTGAGATGGAGTCATGCTCTGTCACCCAAGCTGGAGTTTAGTGGCATGATCTTGGCTCACTGTAACCTCCACCTTCCAGGTTCAAGTGATTCTGCTGTCTCAGCCTCCTACGTAGCTGGAATTACAGGCTCCCACCACCATACCCAGTGAATTTTTGTATTTTTAGTAGAGACAGAGTTTCACCATGTTGACCAGGCTGCTCTTGAGCTCCTGATCTCAAGTGATCTGCCTACCTCGGCCTCCCAAAGTGCTGTGATTACAGGCATGAGCCAGTGTGCCTGACCAATATAATGATTTATTTTGGGATCCAAAAGAATCACAGTAGTGGGATTGCTGGATCAAATAGTGATTCTATTTTTAGTTATTTGAGAAATCTCCATACTGTTTTCCATAGAGGTTGTACTAATTTACATTCCCACCAACAACATCTAAGCACTTCCTTTTCTATACATCCTTGCTAACATCTGTTGTTTTTTGACTTTTTTGCAACGGACATTCTGACTGGTGTAAGATGGTATCTCATTGTAGTTTTAATTTGTATTTCTCTGATTTTGAGCATTTTTTCATATTTTTGTTGGTCACTTATATGCCTTCTTTTGAGAAACATCTATTCATGTTTTTGCCCACTTATTAATGGAGTTATTTGGTTGTTGTTATTATTAAGCTATTTGAGTTCCTTGTAAGTTCTGGATATTAGCTCTTGTCAGATGCATAGTTCACAAATATTTCCTCCCATTCTGTAGGTTGTCTATTTACTCTGTTGATTGTTTATTTTGCTGTGCAGAATCTTTTTAATTTAATGAAATCCTATATATCTATTTTGTTTGATTGTTTGTTTGTATTTGATTTTGAGGACTTAGTCATAAATTTTTTGCCTAGATCAATGCCCAGAAGAGTTTTTTCCTAGATTTTCTTCTAGGATGTTTCTAGTTTCAGGTCTTACATTTAAGGTTTTAATTCATCTTAACTTTTGTATATAGTGAGAGATAGGAATCTAGTTTCATTTTTCTGCATATGACTATCACATTTTCCCACACCATTTAGTAAAGAGGGTGTTCTTTCCCCAGTGTATGTTTTTGTCAACTTCATTAAAAATCACTTGGCTATAGATATGTGGCTTTATTTGTGGGTTCTCTATTCTGTTTATTGATCTGTGTGTCTGTTTTCATACCAGTACCACGCTGTTTCGGTTACTGTAGACTTGTAGCATAATATGAAGTCAGGTAATGTGATGTCTCTAGTTTTTAGTTTTTGCTTAGAATTGCTTTGGCTATTTGGGCTCTTTTTTGGTTGCATATGAACATTAGAATTGTTTTTTTTTTCTAATTCTGTGGAGACTGACATTGGTAATTTAGTAGGACTTGCACTGAATCTCTAGATTGCTTTGGCAGTATGGTCATTTTAACAATATTGATTCTTCAATTCATTAGCATAGGATGTTTTTTTCCTTTGTGTGCATCATCTATGATTTTTTTCAGCAATGTTTTACAGTTTTCCTTGTAGAGATCTTTCATCTCCTTGGTTAAATGTGTTTCCAGTTATTTTATTTTATATTTGTAGCTATTTTAAATGGGACTGAATTCTTGATGTGGCTCTTTGCTTGTTAATAGTATATAGAAATGCTATCAATTTTTGTACATTGATTTTGTATTCTGAAATTTTACTGAAGTCATTTATCAAATCTAGGACACTTTAGGGCTTTCTATGTATAAGGTCATATCACTAGTGGACAGAGATAATTTGACTTCCTCTTTTCCAGTGTGGAGGCCTTTTCTTTCTTTCTCTTGATGGATTGCTATAAGTAGAACTTCCAGTACTATGTTGAATAAGAGTGGTGAAAATGAATATCCTTATTTTGTTCCAGTTATTAAAGGGAATGCTTTGAACTCGTCTCCATTCAGTATAATGTTGGCTGTGGGCCTGTCATATATGACTCTTATTATGTTGAAGCATGTTCTTTGTATGCTCAGTTTGTTGAGGGTTGTTATCGTAAAGGAATGCTGAATTTTATCTAATGATTTTCTGTGTGCCTCTTAAGATGATCATATGGTTTTTGTGTTTAATTCTGCTTATGTGGTGAATAACATTTATTGATTTTCATATGGTGAATCCTTCTTGCATCCCTGGAGTAAAATCCATTTGATTATAGTGTATTATTTTTTGATGTGCTGTTCAATTTGGTTTGGTAATTTTTTTGTGTGTGTTTTTTTTAGGATTTCTACATCTATGTTCATCTAGGATATTGGCCTATAGTTTTCCTTTCTTGTTGTGTCTTTGCCTAGCTTTGGTATCAGGGTGCTATTGGCTTCATAGAGTGAGTAAAGGAGGATTTCCTCCTCAATTTTTTGGAACAGTTTCAGTAAGATTGGCACCAATTAGAATACAGAATTTAAAGGACAAGAAAGGAAAGACAAAACTACAGAAAGCTAAATTAATAAACACTAGCCTAACGATATACATGTAACTATGGTGCTTTGAATGAAAATGGTGGCCATATTTTTAGTCTCTTAGCTTAGCCAAATATCTTGGTCATCCAAGACCTGGCAAAATGCCTTCCAGAAATATTTCTAACTAGTTCATCAACCAAAACAATATTATCAGTGTCTAGACAATATCTCTCAAGAGAGTGAAATGAGGCTTTTTCATACCAGAAGCAGAGAAATTTCTGTCTCACCTTTGCCAAACTCTAGTCTCCCTGTTGTGTGTCTTTCAAGTTCAGCTCCAACCAGAATGTTTGAGAAGTGGAATTCTGCTTGAGTTTGAAGTCTTGTTTGTTTTTGTTTTGTTTTGTGAGAGTAAAACTAAAGGCAGTAAATTGGTTTAATACTTTCCTGTCCCCAGGAAAAACTAGAAGCCAAGGGGGTAGAGTGGGCTGAGGCCAGCATACACTACCACAAAACTTAATTCTGGATTTAATCTCAGTGTTTATGGGTCCAGGAAATATTCTAAATGAAGATACCTTGAGTTCTTTGGCAACTAATGTCTAAAGTAGTTTATAATGCTGTTGTCTCATGATATCTTGCATTGAGTACAGAAAGCCAGAGTATGATAGCCTCCAAGAAGCAAAATTAGCTGAAAAAAAATGTCCTTGCTCTTGTCATCATACATTTTTAGAACTAAGCAGCTGATTTTATTTTCTAATGAAAAAATTTGTGAGTAGGTTTTAATTGTGCTGTGAGGGGAAAAAACCCATTTGCAATTGAATCCAATTACAACTCATTTGTGATTAAGTTTCAGTATTTAATATTGATGGGCTGGTATTGTTTTCTTATTGCTGTCTATGGAGAATCATTATGAACAATATGTTGAAAACAAAATACACAAATGCCCATTGCTTTTTATTCTATAAATATTGGATTGAATTTATATTGTAAAAATAAAAGAATCATTTAAGAGTATTTTAAATAAAAACGTGAATATGCATAAATGAAGAGTACTAGAGTTCCCATCTAATGAAATTTTGTAAGAAGACATTACGTAGCATTTAACATCGAGATTAAAATGAAAAATAGAGTTACCTTCAGAAAATAAATCACTCCAATTTCCCAACTTCCTCTTGGCAAAACATGTAAAGAAAGATAATTTTCTATGTGATTTGTTGAAAACTGAACTTGACAACAGGTGCTTGATTTAATAGCTAAGCAGATCATCGTCTAACTTTCAACTTTATCGTGTACAGGAAAACTTTTGTTTTCTCAATCCTTCCTGTATCATTTTCGCTACAAGTTAATAACCTCACAGGATGGGAGAATCTACCTTCAGTTTTTGAAGTTACACTTAGTTTCTATTATATAATGGAGAGAAAATAAAACATAATTGCAAACAATCACAACCACTATGGGTAACACAGGGAGATGATTAAGTAAATTGTCATCTATTTATATAAGCAAAATCATAAAGACATGCAATATATCCAAAATATACTTTAAAAGCACTTAAAAATAAATTTTAAAAAATTGTATTGCCTTTTAAGTAATAAAAAGCAGAATAGCATCATCATAAATATGTGAAAAGATATATTTAAAAAATTGAAAATGTTTTCCAAAGATTTAATAATTATTTTATCTACTTTGTATATTGTAATTTTCTTCTTTATACTTTTGAAGTTCCCAATTTGGAGAATAGGTATGTATTATTTTTTAAACTAGGAAAATACAGTGCTTTTATGAGAATAAATGTAAATTTATAGTTTCCCCTGTAAAACAGAAGATACCCCCAACCCTAAGGAGAAAAGTGGCCTTCCGGTGTTCATATTGTAATGCCCTTCCTTGCAAATCTAGAAGACACTGAAACCAAAACAAATCAAGCTAATCAAGATTTCGCTCCAACAAAGTTGAAGCCATGGATATTTCAATCTCTCTGTCCAGCACCACTGTGTTTTCTGGCCAAGGCTCATTCCATAGGAATTGCCTCACTCCACTCAAATGTTTTCAGCCAATCCCTAGTGCCCATGATTCAGCTGAGAGAAATGGCCTTTCCCTGCTCTCTTCCCAGCAACCTTTGTCACTTGGGTCTTCAAATCAGATCAATCACTCTTGGGGACCACATTCTCATAATATTTTGGCGTAAGACATATTTTGAATGAATGGATTTACTGGACTCCCAACAATGAACCTTCTAGGGCACCTTGCAAATAATAAGATGACAGTTTTTCAGACCTCATAAAATATGTTTTCATTCTATTAACAAAATTAGAGCAAAGCAGTCATTTTTGTGTGTCTCTTTCTTAGATCTGGAATAGGAACTGGGTTTGCACAGGGTTGAAGGTTTTGAGAAAGTTAGAATATGTCTTTTAAAACTGGGAACAATTAGAACAGAATGGAAGAAACTTTGCATGAGTTTTATGTGGAGAAAACTAATATTTCAGATTCAAATATTGGAGAACTTAATATCAGTGGTAGAAAACACTAAAGATCAAACCTGACTTCAAATATAGTAGATCTAAGAATCCGGAACAAGGTGAAGTTGACATTAATGCAAAAATATTTTCTACAGAGAATAGTGCTAGTGAAGAGTCATTACTCAGTCATAATTCCAAATTACATCTGACGTGTTGGGCCTTATTTATGAGACGGCAAAATGAGAAGTCAGACAAGATTACATGGGCAGGGTATGCTATGTGTACTCTATGAACCATTTAGAAAATCCTGAGTACAGTAATCAAAAAGAATGGTAATGGCATGAAAACAGACACAAAGACCAATGGAACAGAATAGAGAACACAGAAATACACCCACACCCTTAACAGCCATCTCATTTTCAACAATGGCATCACAGACACACATTGGGAAAAGGACAGCCTCTTTAATAAATGGTGCTGGGAAAACTGGATAGCCATATGCAGAAGAATACCGGATCCCCATCTGTCGCCATACACAAAAATCAACTCAAAATGGATTAATGACTTTGTAAGACTTGAAACTGCAAAGCCAGTATAAGAAAATAATAAAGAAATGCTACAGGATACTGGTGTGGGCAAAGAATTTTTGGATAAGACATTAAAAGCACAAGCAAAAAAAGCAAAATTAGACAAATGATATTACGTCAAGCTGAAAAGCTTCTGTACGGCAAAGGAAACAATCAACAGAGTGAAGAGACAACCTACAGAATGGGAGAAAATGTTTACAAACTATTCATCTCAGAAAGGATTAATAATCAGTACCTATAAGAAACCCAAACAATTCAATAGCAAAAAAATAAAAATCTGATTTTAAAATCGGCAAAAGACCTTAATGGACAGTTCTGAGAAGACAAACAAATGGCCAAACGGTGTATAAAAATGCTCAAAATCATTAATCACTAGGGAAATGCAAATCAAAACCACAGTGAGATATCATCTCACCTGAGTTAATATGGTTATTATCAAAATGACAAAAACTAACAAATGCTGGCAAGGATGCTCTTACACTGTTGGTGGGAATGTAAAGTAGAACAGCAATTATGGAAAATATTATGGAAGTTCTTCAAAAACCTAAAACTAGAACTACCATTGATCCAGCAATCCAATTACTGGATAATATCCAAAAGAAAGAAAATCAGCATATCAAAGAGATATCTGTACTTTCATGTTTATTACAGTATTATGTACAATAATAAATATTTGAAAACAACCTAAATGTCCATCAACAGATGAATGGATAATGAGAATATGGTATGTATACACAATGGAATATTAGCCACAAAACAGAATAAAACCTTGTCCTTTGCAGAAACATGGATGGAACTGGAGGTCACTATGTTAAGGAAATAAGTCAGGAAAGAAAGACAAATATTGCCTGTCTCCATTCACATGTGAGAGCTAAAAAAGTGAATTTTATGGATGTAGAGAGTAGAGCGTTGGTTACCAAAAGGCAGAGGAAAAAAAAAATGGAGAGGGAGAATGAAGATAAGTTGGTTAAGGGGTACAAAAATACAGTTAGACAAAAGGAAAAAGTTCTAGTATTTGATAGTATAGTAGGCAACGTACAATTAATATTTTATTATATATTTCAAAGTAAGTAGAAGAGAAGAATTGTAATGTTTCCAAAACAAAGAAAAGATAACCATGTCAGGTGATTTATACCCCAGTTACCTTGATTTGATCATAATCATAACACATTGTATACAGGTATCATAATATCACATGTTCCCCCATATATGTACAACTATTATACATCAATAAAAATAAATAAATACATAAACCTGAAAGGCAAGTACTAAAAAAATTCTTGAGTGGCTTAGACCTTGAAGATATTCATTTCTAATTACAGTTGACCCTTGAGCAATGGAGAAGTAGGGGACCAAATCCCTGTGTAGTGGAAAATCCATGTATAACTTTTGACTACTATTAGAAGTCAACTTTTAACTACTTAACTACTTACTATTGACAAAAATCCTTATCAATAACATAAACTGTTGGTTAACAAATGTTTTGTATGTTATCTGTAGTATATATTGTATTCTTACAATAAAGTAAGCTAGAGAAAAAGAAATGTTCTTAAGAAAATCATAAGGAAGAGAAAATATATTTACAATTCACCAAGTAAAAGTGGATCATCATAAAGGTCTTCATCCTCTTTGTCTTCGCATTTACAAGGCTGAGGAGGAGGAAGAAGAGGAGGGATTAATCTTGCTGTCTCAGAGCTGGCAGAGGCGACAGAGGTAGAGAAGATGGAAGGGTCAGCAGGAGAGGCAGCCACATTCAATCTAACGTGTACTGAAAAACATCTGCATTTAAGTGGACCTCTGTAGTTGAAACCCATGTTGTTAAAGAGTCAACTGTATATGCTTCAAAATCTACCCAAGTGGACTGGGCGCTATGGCTCACGCCTGTAATCCCAGCACTTTGGGAGGCCAAGGAAGGTGGATCACCTGAGGTCAGGAGTTTGAAACCAGCCTGGCCAACATGGCAAAACCCCATCTCTACTAAAAATACAAAAATTAGCTGGGCATGGTGGTAGGTGCCTGTAGTTCCAGCTACTCAAGAGGCTGAGGCAGGAGAATCACTTGAACCTGGGAGGCAGAGGTTGCAGTGAGCTGAGCTTGTACCACTGCACTCCAGCCTGAGCGATAGAGCAAGACTCTGTCTCAAAAACAAACAAACAAACAAACAAAACTACCCAATTGTCCTGTTTAAGAGTTAAAGAAAAATATTAATAATTTAACCTTATTTAGGCTACTTTGTATTTCAATATGTTACTAAGTAAGCAATACTAAATCTCACAGAATGGTCAACACAAGCATAAAATTCATTAATTTGGTAAACATTAACTCAATGATTTTTATATTTCACTAAGATTGTAATGCTTTGCCATCAGTGAACCCTAACCTCTATATAGAAGAATTAATAATCAATTTACAACAAATAGAATATGATATACAATAAATGTATTAATCATCTGAGATGCTAAAGCAAAGTTTATAATAACACTGAAATAAGTGGCATCTTATTCATCTGTCACTCATTTTCTGAAAACATTTTACATGCATAACCTGGCATGGGATATAGCAGAATATTGTAAAGGAGACATAGTTCTTGCCTTTAAGATACTTCACATTTAACAGGCAAGAAATGAAAAAAATATAAATATATATATATACATACACACATATATATGTGTATGTGTGTATATATATACACACACATATATATGTGTATGTGTGTATATATATACACACACATATATATGTGTATGTGTGTATATATATACACACACATATATATGTGTGTATGTGTGTATACATACACACTGCTTCTTATCAATGCGCAACTGCTTCTTATCAATGCACAAGAATTGCTCTTCTGGCAGTCCTTGAATGAGAATAGTAATTACCTATATTTATTGAAGACACCCCATGCCCAGTACTGTACTAATTTCTTAACATGTGTTGGACTTTGGACAAGTAAGTGCTTCGTGAACTCAGGATCCAGTTCTATGAAAGAAACATTGACAAAGGGGCAGGTCAATATTGGCTACTAAGGTGGGACATTTTGATCTGCAAGATACTAATAAGTTATGAAAGGCATTGTTAGAAAGTGTCTGGATCAGACATTCACCTGCCCCAAGGCTAGGGAAGGATGTTCTCCCAGGTTCTGTGAATCTATGAAAGGGGAAAACCGCGCGTGGTGGCTCATGCCTGTAATCCCAACACTTTGGGAGGCGGAAGCAGGCAGATCACCTGAGGTCAGGAGTTCAAGACCAGCCTGGCCAACATGGTGAAAACTGTCTCTACTAAAAAGTTAGACAGATATAGTGGCAGACACATGTAATTCCAGCTACACAGGCGGCTGAGGCAGGAGAATCACCTGAACCTGGGAGGTGGAGGTTGCAGTGGGCCAAGATCACACCACTGCACTCCAGCCTCTGTTACAGAATGAGACTGCATCTCAAAAAAAAGGGGAAAAAAAAGTGGGGGCAAACCCACGGAACTTAGAGGAACTATAGCTACAGAAATCACTCAAAATAGTGAGGTAGAGAGCAACAGACTGACAAGTAGAGGTATGAAAACAACAATTTCATTTCTAAAATGTTCTTAGGAGGAAGAAAAATACACATTTTAATTGGGTTCGTTCATAGCCAACATCTCTTGTCTTTCATTATCCCTTATGTTTTCTTCAGGTTTGAATTCTAATGAACTGCTAACTGCTTCCTTTCCTTTATTTGCCTAAGAAACATCACGTGAAAATGCCTTTCAAACACTGTCCCTCTGAAGCCACTTGTCATTGATGTGAGCTTGTCTCCAACCCAAGGGCTTGGACTATTAGAAACTGCAGTTTGACAAAACTGGACAGCTGCCTTTATCCCAGGGCTGTACAGGCAATGATTTGGCTATGGATTCAGTGAACTTTAGACTTAGAACCACTTGGCCAGAAATAATAGAAAGATTGGACAATATTTGTGATTTGATACTCTCCATTGCCATATGCAGCTAAAACAATCTATGCATATTAATTAAAGTATGTGAGCACTGATTTCTCAAAGGATTTGTGTTCCAAATGATTCCAGTAACTGTGGGATTACAGCTGTCTTCTCATTGTGTTGCCTGGATTATGAGAAGCTTGCAATCATAAATGGTGGCTCTTCCGCCTCGGTCATATCTGGACTGTGGATGTATTTAGGGTCTGAGCAAGTATTTACAAAATAAAGAAATATACAGAAGAGTGCAGAGTTTGGACTTTTGTTGGACAAGATGTTGCAGAGTAGCACTCACTGAAGCCAGGGAGTATGATTTCCACTTTGTCAAGACAGCCTACTTACTGCACCACATTCTCTTCCCTTTTAACTTAAATTACCTCCATATCCATGTTTGCATTTGAGTCTACAATTCTAGGTGTAGATTCTGACATAAAATTCATGACATTTATGGTTTTTGAATGTGGTAAACACCTTGAAAATTAAATTACATTGTACCTGTAGCATAGACGCGACAAAGAAATACAGCACAAACTTGGAAATGAACACTTACTTAAAAAAAAATAAAACCTGGAATATTCTGGATCTTGCTTTGGCAAATCATAGGAGTTCACTCTATTGTCTGTTACTAAATGCCCTATGAATGGATACATTGTGTTTTAATATATTTGCATGGTGAAATCAGAATACCCTGGGCATGTTTGAATTGTGTACACTATAGAACTGAGAGCCAATACCCCCAAGTCATTACATTTAGAGGCTGGTATTTGATCTATTACATTCTATAGCTTTCATCTATTCTGCATTGATGTGTGCCGAATGAAGAATTTGAAGCTCTTGTCCTCCAAAGTAAGCTGCAGTTTGCATTGTTTCCATTAGATGGCGCAGAAGATTTTTGAGGTACCAAACAAACAAGACCATCAGAGAGTTCTGCATGTCAACTATGGTGTAAACACCAGTAATTTCAGCTCTACCATGCACATCTTTGTAGAAGGAATCTAATTTAAAGTATTTCCAGGGAGGAGTTATTTTATAGCTTATTAACCATTTTTCCTAAATGTACTAATAAGGAGACTATTTCTTTCATAACTGAATTCTACTATTTTGTGGTTTATTACTCTATTCCTTTCCAAACTTGAGAAAAATAAATAGTTAGACCAACTATTGCAAAAGATATGGGGTGGGGAGGCGGAGGACACTTACATAACAGTGAGCCAAATTCAAAGCTAACGCTCAGGATATACTAACCAAATATTTCTTAAAACTTTCCAGTTTTATGTAATTACCAGTTTGCTGTCAGTCCATTGCTAGTCATTTTTGTCCAGCTGCCTTCTGAGGCTTTCTACTCCCACTAACACGTTATCCTTTTCATAATTTAAGATGGAAAATAGTTTTCAATATCTTGAATAAATCTAAACCTAGTCAGAGCTAAGTTCTTCTCTTAATTCTAGTGCCAACCATTCTGTCCATTACATATAGTCATTTGTGTTTTTCATGGCTTCAGGTTTCAAAGGGCCTTTGGCATTGTTGTTGTTTTAGATTCTATGGAAAAGTGTTCCACATTAATCTTACTGGAACTTAAAAAAAAAATTAACAGAGCCCTGCATTTGGTTTTGGTCCATACATGGAGAAAGAATTTGAAACAGAACTATTAAGATATGTGTTGACCTGGCTTGGATATTCTTAATTCTTCACTTTGCATGTGTTGAAAGACTTAGGGAAGTCCACAAGGCTTCATGCACTGGCCAAAATGCAAGCCAATGTTTTACATAAACAGGAAGAAAATTTGCTACCAGAACACAGAGCTCGGCACACTTGAACCAAATTCAGTTGACCTGGTAGAAGTGCACAATATTTATAAATTGCCCATATTGTCTAATGTCAGTAATTAACCCAATCACTTTCCTAAGTGGCTTGTTTATATAATTCTTTTCTATACAGTAATCTAAATGTTGCTGTTTCAAAGTCAGGCCCTTCTTGGAAAACCACCACTTGAATTTGACATAACCACCCTGGCGATAGTGCTAAAAACTAGACTGCTTCAACCATCCCTTCATGGAGAACTCAGCACAGGAAACAAAAGGAAATTGTAAGAAAAAAATGCAGGCAGAGGGGCTATATTTAACTCTGGGACCTTCCCATCTCTTTTAAGGTAGCTTATCAGTGATAAGGAATGTCAAGTTATTGTTTATACACTATGCAGTCCCCTTTCAAAAGAAATGAAGTTATTCTAAGGTGAATTAAGGACTCAGGTAAAACATCATAAAAAAAAAACAGCGCAGTGAACAATGAGTCATTGTTCCAGAGGATGTCTTGGATACAGAACAATTAAAAATAAGGGGACTGTAAGCTTAACTGAGGTGGCTCACTAGAATTGTGAAAATAGAAAAAGCAAACTCCAGGAGAAAGTTATAGCCTAAATTTAATTCATATAAACCTGTGGGTATTAAAATTCTCTTAAGACAATGATAAAAGCAGGTTTCACTGAGTACAATTAACATGGCCTATCAGTTTAGACAAACCCCTGAAAATATAACATTAAAGAAATAAAACTAGGAGAAGGAAGACTATTAACATTATTCCTGAGCACTGGACAGGGCATCAGGAGATCTAGGTTCATTTCTTATCCTTACTTACATTGCATCAAAATTAGTCTCACAAAAGCCTTCTTTTACTGATTCTGTTTACAGCTGAAGAACAGGTACAGAGCCTGGTGACTTTTCTGTCCTTTAGGAAACTATTACCATTTTTCCCCCATTATCCTTCCTTCCGATCATTAGCATGTGAGTACACGTGCATGTGTGCATGCGCGTGTGTGCGCATGGGCATGCGCGCACACACACACACACACACACACACACACACACACATCCTTGTAGTGAGAACTCACTTCTCTTGCATAGAATGGATATTCTGGGCTCATCTTTCTAAAATTCTTTGATGTTTTGATTTTTTATTTTAAAAATACTTAATCATTGTGATTGCATACTGTTGACCACATACTGTCTGAATAGAATGTGTTCATTTCTAGGCAATAAAAGCTGTGAACTTGATATGGCAACAGCACTCATACCAATCCAACAAAACAAGACAATATTTCAAAAAATAAAAACACTGAATTCTAAGGAAATGAGCAAGAAGCAAAAAAGGCAGGAGTATCAACATAATAAGAAACACAAAGTTTGAAAATAAGTAATTACTTTATTATGGGAACCAAGCAATATAATTTTCACATTTAGTCAATTTGTTATTATTCTCTATTTAAATCTGGGGAAAAAATGCATTTAATTGGATCAACAAAACCAGGTATTGCTATATATCTCTCATTATTGGTAGATTCTGCTCTTTTTCTGTTCTGGGTTGAAAAACTAATTGTAGAGGCAGAAATTTGAAAGCAAATCTAATCTTTCTCTTGGATGGTGGAAGGAAATGTCTTGGATAATAAAGGTATTATTACCAACCCAGTTTGAGTTTGGGTTTTGCTATGGATTGTGTTGCTCTGTCCTGGAGACAGTTTTAGACTGCTAGGAAGCACCATCACCTCCAATCTCATTTGCAAACCATGGTGAATAGATGGTAAAGTGATAGACAGAAGCTCAACTTTTACAGGAAGAGCAAAGTAGTGACAGTAGCACAGTTTTCCTTTTGCTATCAAAGAAATTATCTCCAATTATTATTTGAGAAACACTTATGTCATATACGTTATAACTGGATGTTCTGGGGGAAATTAAAAAAATTATATATGGGTTTAGAAATCTCTAGATACATCATATCCCCCTATGAGAGTCACAGTGTACATTCACATAGGAAAGATCCTGAGAAAAGCTACTGCAAAGAGCCCTAGTTAACAGAATGCCTGCAGTTGTCTGAACTGGCCAACTAATATCTAACATGATATTTGAGTAACACTGGCTTGAGGCATTAAGGAAGCAGTTGACAAGGCTAAAATGTTAAAGTTAATGATATAAAGAATGGTTTTCAATTTAAAAATTGTAAGCAGGTTCTAAGGACAAATCTACTTTCCCTCCATCAGTTCTAATCCTGCATTAGGCAATGCTTATGAAAGCATATAGCAATGTCCACAAAATATGGGAAATGGGTTTGACTATCTTCTCAGTCCTTGACAAATGATTTCCACTGGGAAAAAATAGTCATAGTTCAATTTGTTGTCATTAGATAAAGTATAAAAAATACGTTTACTACAAGAACTGAAATTTGTTTCAAGCTTCCGGAAGACTCCCTTTTCCATATTTTTGTACTTCTTTCTGTGGGTCTCCATCATCATGCCCATTATTAAACTTTCTTTAAAGGAAAGCAATTTTAATTGCCATTAAACCTTAGTTTAGAGAGGTCTGTGTTTGTGCTACCATCTTCATAGTTATGTGTACTTTAAGTATTTTATCAGCTATTGTAAACTAAATATTTCTCTCCCTCGTAAAAGAGAGTTTTGAAGTAGAAAGTTAAAACATATATGGGTCTACTATCAATCTATGTTATTTTTATTTTATAATTGCCTTTTAATATAAAGTTAATCCATATCTTATTCCTTATAGTTTGTAATTTAAAAGAAATTGACTTATGCTGTAAGAATTTTTTTTTATGGAATGTGTACAATTCACATGTGTAAATGTACATACTCTCATGAAGTGACATTGACAATAAATGAACAAGGTTCTGTCATAAATAGATTTTTACCTAGTGAGAAAACTTGCCTAGACAAGCTTTGGCAGTTCTGTTCAAATATGTGTATGAGTGATACAGATTTCTCATTTCACCTTCCTGGATTACTTCAGGGCAAATTGTCAGGTAGGAGATCAAGATTATCTTTTGTTTTTATTTTCAGCTAGTACTAGCACATGTGAGATTCTTCATTCACCATTTTGCAAAATCTGCTGTGGAAGTGAGAAGGAGAAATATATCAGGTAGAAATATGGATGCGGTACAAAGGCAAGGACAGAGGATGAACTGAGTGGCTCAGAACATAAAAGCCCACATAGCGGGTGGGCACACTGGCTCATGCCTGGAATCCCAGCACTTTGGGAGGCCTAGGTGGCAGAATCTCTTGAGCCCAGGGGTTTAAGGCCACCCTGGACAACAAGGTGAAAACCAATCTCTACAATTAATACAAAAATTAGCTGGGTGTGGTGGCACAAAGTTGTAGTCCTAGGTCCTTGGGAGGCTGTGGTGGGAGAATCATCTGAGCCCAGGAGGTCAAGGCTGCAGTGAACCACGGCAGAGTGAGACCCTGTCTCAAAAAAGAAAAAAAGACCAGCTAGAAGTATAGCCCCCAAATGAGAAGGCTGCCAAACAGACAGCTTATTCTTCTCAGCAGTACATCTTCATTTCTCATAAACTTTCTCTGAATAATCACTTGAGAATCATTGTGTAAAGAAAAAGGTATGTTACTTACAAACAAAATTCATGATCAAAGGAAGAAAGCAAATACTAAAAAGAATGAGCATAAGAAATATGTGAGATTCTCACTATCTCACACCATTGTTTACTCAGAGAAAAGTTGCTCTCAGGGGAGAATTACAATTTGGATTCTGATACTGGGATGAAGCAAAATGTTAAAAGGGGCATTCGGTTCTAGCTAGTCCTGGGCAACATGGAACAGAAAGAGATAGGTATTTTCTACTCTGATCTTTCCATTCACCTTCTGCAATTTAGAGATGTTAGTTGCAAGCAACAGAAAACCCAACCCAGACAAATTTAATTTGACAAAGAATAAAAGAAACATATTGACTCATTTACTGGAGTCCAGGTGCACAACAGACGTCATTCAGAGGCCAAACAGTGCCATGCTCAGGATGCTGTTTCTGCATTTTTGTTGTCTCCACTCCACATCCTTGATGCTTGATGCTGGCCCTAATTGCAAGCAGGTTCTCACTCTGTGGTCCTAAAATGGCTGCTGGCAACAAAGGGTTGCATGCTTCTTTATTTGTGTTTGGCAAGGAAAAGAGGAGTCTACGTTCCAGCATTCTCAGCAATATCTTCTAGGTTCACCCTAACTGGACTAACTTAGAACATGATCCAATATCCTTGGACCAATTCAGGGCAATGTAACAAGATGAGCTGATTGACAGGGGCCTGAGTTATGGAACCACTTCTAAACCATTCACTGTGGTCATAAGTAGGTACTTCTCCGATTAGCTTAATGCAATCAAGATCCATCCCTGGAAGAGGGGTGGATTCAGTCCCACCCAAACCATATGACTAAGGGCAAAACATGTACATGGGGCCTGTAGAAGGTAGGTGATGATAAAACAGAGTCTATATCAGGAAGAAGGAGAGACAGTGTTAGGCAGCAAGCTAGGGATGCCCATTGCAGACTCTTTTTCTAGATCCCCAATTCTTGGCCCCAGTTACACAGCTAGAATCCCATTTTATATAATGATGTATCATTGCTGGTTTATCAGTTGTAGCCAGTGTACCTCTCTGGTGGAGGATATCAATAGCAGAGGAGACTGTGCATGTATGGCTGGGAAGGGTATATGAGAATCTCTATACTTCCTGTTCAATTTTGCTGTTTACTTAAATCCACTGAAAAAAAATAAATTCTACTTTTTACAAAAAAAAAAAAAAAAAAAGAAGACTTAAATTCAGTTGGCCTCTCGATTCACCTGAATCTATTTAATTAAGAAATAATTCAGAACTCACTTGAAGGCCCACTTGAGTGGGTGGTAGGGTAGTGAATTCTTTTAGAAACTTATTTGTCTACATCTGCATCTCTCTCTCTCTCTCTCTCTCTCTCTCTCTCTCTCTCTATATATATATATAATTAGGTGGGTGTATTAGTCATGGTTCTCTACAGGGACAGAACTAATACAATATATGTATATATGACAGGGAGTTTATTAAGAAATGACTCACACTATCACAAGGTGAAGTTCCACCACAGTTCATCTGCAAGCTGAGGAAGTAAAAAGCCAGTAGAGGCTCAGTTCAATCCAAAAGCTTCAAAAGTAGGGGAGCCCACAGTGCAGACTTCAGCCGGTGTTGGAAGGCCCAGGAGCCCTCAGCAAACCCCTGATTTGAGACGGAGGAACCTGGTGTCTGATGTCCAAAGGCAGAAGGAATGGAAGGAAGCATCCAGCATGGGAGAAAAATGAAAGCCAGAAGACCCAGCAAGCCAGCTTATCTCCACTTCTTCCACCTGCTTGGTTCTAGTTACACTGGCAGCTGACTGGATGGTGCCCACCCACACTGACAGTGGGTCTTCCTCTCCCAGGTCACTAACTAAAATGTTAATCTCCTATGGCAACACCCTCACAGACACACTCAGAAACAGCACTTTATTAGGCGTCCATCAATTCAATCAAGTTGACACCTAATATTAACCATCACAATAAGTTTATCAAAACTATAGTATATAGCATCTACAAAGAAAGGATAACAACTTTTAACAAGACTACTTTAAATGTAAGATAATAATTTGTGTAAAATCTGGATGTATCAGTTTTATTGCTGCCATAACAAGTCACCACAATACTAGCAACTTAAAACAACACTTACTCGTTAGCCACAGGTCAGAATTCCAGCCTGCACTGCTGGATTCTCATTTAGAATCTCACTGACATACAATTAAGGCATCAGGGGCTGTGGATTTTATCCAGATCTTCTTCCAAGCCCATTGTTTTTTGACAGAATTTAGTTCCTTATGGTATAGGACCAAGGTCCTCATTTTCCTGACATGTGGCCCCCTTCATCTTGAAACTAATATTGAAACTAATCTTAAATGGACAATGAATCTTTTCTATACATTGAATCTCTGTGACTTCCTCCTCTGATATGAGGTCCATGTGATTAATTGGGTCCACCTGCATAATCCAGGCTACTACCTGTTTTAAGATTCACTCTTTAGTAAGCATAATTACATCTGCAGACTCACAAACTTGCCATGTTACATGACCACAGGTATAACACCAAGAAGTGAAGACCATAGGGGCCTAAACTCTTCTTCCCACAATGGATAAATTTTATTTTCTACACTGGTAAAATCAAGTACAAATAGAGAAAGCCCACCATAGGGAAGAACCCAAAGTGTGAGTTTTTCAGCTTTCACATTTTGGTAAATAACATTCTGATATCTATTGATATATGTACATACATATGTAAATTACAGAAAGATAAAAGATGCTGAGACTTTTATTTGTTCTGATTTAGGCTTATAAAAACTCTGTTCTGCAACCTCAGAATCAGTAATAAGGACACCTTTGAAAGAATCTGCCTGCATTTATCTTGTTTCTTTTTTGTCAGACAGTACAAAGAAAATTAAGGTTTTTCTTCTTTGCTATACATATAATACTCAGAAGTGAAAGCTAAATTAACTTGTCAGAATCGTGGCATCTCTTTTCTTGAACTGCTGTATCCACCTTCCCAAAAGATTTGAAAAAGAAAGAATAAACCTCCCAATACCTTAACTGGCAGAACTACACATCCACAGCAATCCTGCCCTCTAACATTGCTTTCTGTCATTACTGGTGGTGTTTTTATCCATCTGGGTGAGCACACGCTTTCGCCATTTGTCGAGAAGTGTCTACAGTGCAGAACATCAGTTGTTCCATAAGGTAAGGCCCATCGGGTTGCAAAGAGGAAGCAAAGCAGAGCAGCTAATTACCATGTACCAAATTCATCTTTTTCAGGAAGACAAAAAAAAAAATTAAAAGAGGTAAAGTAGTTGGCAATTTCAGCATCGCCTGTAAGTTAATTTTCACTTTCCCACTATGGCTTCTTAGTATTCTACTGTCTGAGAAAGTGATGTTCCCAGAAGCATCTCAAACATTGGAGCAGATCCTCTCAACATGTAAGCTTTCCCTTGGGTCTAAATTATTTACCTTTGAAAGCTGCATAAACTCCTTCCAGAGGCAAAGAGACTGAGTGTAAATTGCAGAGCGCTTCTTTCACTTACTAAGTATAATTCAAGGGATTTGAGGTACTTCTACCTACTGAAAAAGACTGACATTCACTTTCTTAAGCCCACCTCTACCTCCCCTCAGAAATACACCAGAACTTGGCTTTTCTAGGTAAGTTACATTTCGTGTACAACCCCATACCTCCCTGATAACTCCTTTATTCTGGAATGCCATGGATTTGATTTTTCTGGTATTTACAAGCTTGTATTGTTTAATTATTTGGTAAAGTTCCTTATGTTGGCCTGTGCCAGTGTTTTCCATCTCTCCAACTGAACCACAATATGCATAAAAATAGAGATCACACTTTTTATTATTATTGTCAATTAATGTAATTGGCTGAATCATTGTTTTAGCATCTTTTTAAAATAAAAGACAAAATCACTGAATTACAAGTTCTAAGATTCTTCATAAAAAATAGTAAGATTACTGGAGAAGCCACTTCCTCATTATGAATTCATAGTTTTTGAATGTCTCCTGGGTTTGAGGTATTCCTCTGGGTTCCCTTGGCTTCTACATTACCCAGCTAACCATTGTTCAACCCTGTTCAGCTAGTTTTATTTATTTATTTTTCTTCTAGACTGTTAAATCAGCCCACATTCTGCTCTAAAAAGTAAATGCTCCTGTAAAAATGGCTTACTTGCTTGTCTGGCTTTGCACTAGAAGGAATCTTATGGTTTATCAGATGTATAAAATACCTCCTTCCACAGCATAAATTCTTCCTTAGAGCAACGTTTTATCATGATTCCAGGATTGGGGAAAAAAGGAAAAATGATGAGTATCAAAAACCTGGAGAGAGACTCATGTCTTAGTAAGAAAGAAATACAGCTAATTTATAAAACAATTTGGGTTTATATTACTACTATGAAAGAAGGAAATCTTGGCTAACTTAAGAGGTACCACAAAAAGATTGTCTTCTGAAAGGCTACCTGGAATCTTATATCTTGGTAGGTCCAATAAGCTACTATATGCTGGGCATAGTACACTGTCAGTAGAAAGCAAAGTTGACACATTTTTTTCTTTGGAATGTAGCATTTCATTTATCTATGTACATTTTTAAATGAAAGTTTCATAATAAGAGGGGCTTCTGTATCATGATTGAAAGTGTCAACATATGAAAATATTTACTTTATCATTTATCTTTGCCACAACAATGTTGTGTAATAGGCAAACACAAACCTCAGGGACACCCACCCCATTCAGTTTTGCTCTGGAGTCTGTGGCCTGGCTGGCTGGTTCTAAATTGGCTGATGTGGACTGAGCTTATTCATGTGTCTGTGATCAGGTACAACTTGGCTAGGTGTTGGCCAGTTAAGGAAGGCCTCAGTTGGGTTGACTAACTCTTCCCTGTAGTCTCTTGTCTTCCAGCAGACAGGCCTGGGCTTATTCTCACAGTGGATGTAATGTCCAAGAAGAAGAGCAGAGCCACACAAAGCTTCTTGAGGTTTAAGGTCAGAATCAGCACATCATTATTTCTGCCATATCCTGTTGGCCAAAGCAAACCATGAGGCCATCCCAGTTTAAAGGTGAAGAAAGAAATCATGTTCTGATGAGAGGCGACTGCAAAGCCACTTTGCAAGAGGTGAATAGATGGGAGTGAGAGGAATAATTGTAATCATTTTTTGCAATCAGTCTGCCATACCAATCTTCTAACATTCTTGAAGAATTCAAACACATTTTCCTTTACTACATCAAATGAAGTAAAAAATATTTAATTCAAACAAAAAATTCATCATAACTAAAGAGAAAATGCAGTACATTTGCCAATGTGTCGTGTTTGGTACACAGTGCTAGCCCAATTTTCTCTTTTCCCGGTATAAATACATTTCAAAACCTCATGTAGTTTGATAAAGTGAGATTTTTGTATCTTACTTACAAATATATAGATGTGCCTTGCTCATTTGCTTTTGAAGCTAATAGCAACAAAATCTTCATGTAGGGAAAATGAAAACATTCTTTCTATAAGATGTTTATATATACACCTTCCTCTAAGTAAACGTAGTAATACCTAAGTCTGTCTTGGCTTTCAGTGAGTCCTGGGACTAACCGTATAACTGTATCTGCTCATAAACTCTAGGGCTATTCTAAATAATTGCAGGCTTACAGACCCCTACTCCTGTTCCCTATTGAGAAATTCTATTCCCTATTCTCATTATAAAAAGCGCACAAAAATCTTAAATTACTGAGGCCCACATTTATTTCTACATGTGTAACTAATTAGACTTAGCATGATATTTTTAATGCAGTACATCAGGGCAATGGGCTGGAAATATTTTATTCCAGATATTTTCTTAACTATATAAATCTTTGAGATCTAGATAATTTAGAGAGAGCATGTTTTGTTGCTAGCAAACATGTCCTCCCTGAAGAAGAAAGACTTTCACAGGTCCTAAGAATGAAGTACACCACTTATACCAAAATTGAGAAAGATATAATCTTTCAAGTCATAGGGGCTCTTATTTAGTACATTAAAGAGTAACTTATGAAACAAGTGTTGCCTTTAAAATGTCGACATGGTGCCACATGGTCTTATGCAGAACCCTGTCCTTGTAAACAAGAATGAAATGTGACCTATCCACACTGGGTATATACCTTAAGAATAGTGTTTCATCCCAGATTCCCAATAAAAAGTTCCTTTAAGGAAATGAGTGCTAACAGAAAATGCCTTTCTTTAAAATATACTATAATAAAAAGCTTTCTTAGGTCGAGCAAATAGCAATTCCAGTTAGACAAAGACTCTGATTGAGAAAGAGAATTCACAATGCCCTAGGCGGTCCCCTGTTTCTAGCTTCCCAACTTTTAACTCATAGGACATTCATGTGAAAAAAGAACCATGATAAGTTGCCCACATTCGTAGAATCCCTCTAGGGAAAGCTCTAATTTTTTTCTACAACTGCGGAAAGAGTAAATAACAATTCAAGCAGTGATCAGCATAGTCTTACAGGTTTCTGCCTGTTGTTTTGATAACCATGTCAAATAGCTCACAATGTCTACTAAGTGACAGGGTGGTCTGACAGTAAAAGCATAAGCACAAGTTAGAGCATTTTTCAATGATTGGCTTTGAAACTTCTAAAAATTCACTTAACCCTCAATTCAGGAATCTTTTAAAGGAGGCAAAGAGGTTCCCTCTGCCTACTTCAGATTAATGGTATAAGCATCAACCAAGTGAATCGATGTCTAAATGTTACTAAGGTGCTACAAAATTTAGAAGATCACTATGATGATTAGATGGAAGGTAGAACAATGTGGAAGGAAAAGTATTGCATTAGAAACCAGGTGACCTGGATTTCTAATCTCAGCTCTGCTCCAAACTAGCTGGATATCTTTGGGCAAGTTATTTTCATACTCTAGGATAAAGTAGACTCATTGAGCAGCCACATAAAATCGCAGCAAGAATAAAATGGGGTGCTGGGAAGCAAGAATGAATAAGGCAGCCTTTGCCCTGAAGGAGATCAGTGTTTAGTGGGAGAGATGGAGGTGTAAAGAGATGAAGATGATATAATGTGATGGACTACAAGGGGCACTATGAACTCTGATTGCAGAACATGGAGCAGGGGTGATTCATGCTGCCTGGGGGAGTTAGGTGAGTTCCACAGAGAAGGTAGCATTTTAGCTGGGTCTTGAAGGAGGAGTAGGCATTTCTCAGACAGCAGGGAGGAAAGAGACAGGAGATGGGACTGGAAAGGTTTAGCTGTGAAGGACTTTTCATGTCATGCTGTGGAATTTGGATACAAGGGAGAGGTGACACTGTAAATGTCTGTTCATTACATGGAGCAGCTGTCTACAGATTTGATACTGTTAACGACTCATTCCCAGGTCTGGCTTCCCATTGCACATGTGGAAGGAAGAGGCATTTTAGGCATAGCATGGCTCCCAAAATATGGAGTTTTCTTGCCTCTGCAATCAATTAACCTCACTTCTATTTGCAGGGTTCCTATGTGCTAAGAGCAAGTATGCTAGGACCAATAATAACCTTAGGTTTGTATTCATGTTTGGAATCAAGGGAGTGTGGGAAGGTAGATAAGCTTTCAAGAGCTCCAACAAAATGTTCAGCAACTTGTCATTCTTATTACAAAATCAGCTCTGACCCTCAGCTCCAATTATATCTTGTGTTAAGATCCTATCCCCCTACTCCTTAATCTGATTTCTCACAGACAAGTTTTTGTCCTGACTTCCTGGAGTTTGCACCTTAGAACTTATAGAAATTTTGAGTTCTTTCCTAAGGCTTATCAGCCACTTAGATCCAAAAGCTTGCTTTCTGCTGATGAACTGTCTTGAAAATAGCCACTGAGCCACCTGATTAAATGCTAAACACTGCCCTTTCTGGGATTTCTGCTACTGATCACTACTACGTTCCATCCACTTACCAAGGCAATTTTGCACTTCCTATCGGGTCTCTACAACCTGGGCTGCAGACCAAGAGTCTTTTGCTGCACACCTCAAACACTGCCCTACCTTCTAGACTGGATTCTGTTCCCACACTTAAAAGTAAGTTTATCCTCATAACCTGCTTCACTACTCCAGGTAAGTCAAGTTTCAGGTCTTAAACCTTGCAGTTTCTCCTCCCACCTTGCCCATTAGCCATGCCCTCCAGTTAGCCAGGTTATAAGATACGGCATGAACTGCAAACAAAAACAGACAGAACAAACAAAACTCTCTCATAATAGGTACGAAGTTCTCCAAACTCAAGCACTCAAGACTCCTAATAAAACTGAAAAGATTTTCCAACAGGAAAGCTGATATAAGAAATCATTACCATCAATACATTTGTCAATATCTCCCTATACTTTAGTTTATCCATCACAGTTCATCTAACACGTGCCAAGACCTTGGGAGCAAAAATAATAATATCTATTGAGGGGCCTACAAGGTAAATGTTATTATACCTATTCACAAATGTGGAAGCTGAAACAGAATCTAATGTGCACAAGTAAAACAACCAGTTAATAAATTTTAAAAAACTGCCATTCATTCTCCCATCTTCCACTCAATTTGTGTGTCTAATAACCTGTACTGATGATTATATAAATCATTTTATAGCACAGAAAGCTAAACAACTCAACATATAACATCACTGGTGTGATTTTACATGCAGAATTTCTTCCTGATCTTGTCCTTCCATAGGTTCTAGTCTCATGTTATGTTTCTTAGGCAACACTATTCTCTAAACTCTTCCTCGTGTCCTCTCCTTTTTTTCCTGCGTAGCTGGCTCCTCAACCCAGTATTATTTTATAAACAGGTTGGTTTCCATAGAAGTGTCAGAAGATATGAAGAAGAAAGTGAGAAATGGTAGAGCATGAGGCATACCAAGATCATAGGCCACACATGCATCCTCAGTTGTGAGTGAATGTGCATTGTAGGGGTGGGGGTAGAGTTTAAAAACAACACAAGAGTTTCACAACTGTATGGAGAGTCAGTGCCTGGCTATCTATGAGTGGGTGTGTAGATGACTGAACAGCTAAACTGGTATAACAGAACTGTGCAATTGGAAACACAGGGTCATAGCCCATGAGTTAGATTCTGTTACTAGAATAATGTAAATGAGAGGGAAAAAGAATAGTGCCATCTGTCTTTCAGTGCCTCTGCCCAATTCACCCTATATCAATCTGCTTTTTGAACCCGCCCAATTTTTTTTTTTTTTTTTTTGCCTGCCTGAAGTCTCTGAAGAAAATGGCAAGGCCAATCTGTTTAGAATCATACAATTATATGCTTCTCACCCTTTATGGCCCCTTTCACTAAGTCCCTCACTTTCCCATTACCACATTGCATGCCACATCACCACTCCCCGCAATCTCCCTTCCCTTCCACAGTCTCACCTCCTCATGCTCAGCAGAAGCCTTGCTTCCAACACCAAGGTCGTAATGTTATGCAAGAATACATCAAAGTCCCTCCTGTTCACTCCACTGCATTTGTCCATATATTTGTCTCTTCCAGTTCAGGGGAAACCTTGTCTCTACTCCTTTCTAAGACTGACACTTCCATCTATACTCAAGCTCTCTATCCTTCTCTATGTCCTGAAAACTTGACTTTCAAGTATTTCTTCTTTTTGTAGTTTCAATCATTCTCTCTTTACCTACTCATTCTTTCCAAGCAACAAACATATTCAAGTATCTCTGACCTCCAAAATATCATCTTTACTTCTTGTTTCCCTTTGAGCTGTCACAGTCTTCTTTTTTTTTTTTTTTTTTTTGAGACGGAGTTTCGCTCTTGTTGCCCAGGCTGGACCGCAACCTCCGCCTCCTGGGTTCAGGCAATTCTCCTGCCTCAGCCTCCTGAGTAGCTGGGATTACAGGCACGCACCACCATGCCCAGCTAATTTTTTTTGTATTTTTTTAATAGAGACGGGGTTTCACCATGTTGACCAGGATGGTCTCGATCTCTTGACCTCGTGATCCACCCACCTCGGCCTCCCAAAGTGCTGGGATTACAGGCGTGAGCCATGGCGCCCGGCCCACAGTCTTTTCTTATTTCCCTTTATCAGTATTATTTGAAAGAGTAATCTATATTCTCACCCACAGCTTCATTAATTTTCATTTCTTCATCCATTCATTTCTTCTTTCATTCATTCATCTTCTTTATTCATTTCTTCATTCATTTCTCAATCTGGTTACTTTTTTCCCAATCTGAGTTCTATTTCTATTTATTTTTTATTTATATACAATAGTTGTACATATTGGGGGGGTGCATGTGATATTTTGATACCTATATGCAATATGTAATGATCAAGTCAGGGCATTTGGAATATCTATCACCTCAACTATTTTTCTTTTTTAAATCCAGTTTCTGTTCTCACCATGGTGTTGTTAAAATTGCTCTTCATAATGTAATCACTTGTTTAAATTCAAGTAAGATCTCAGACCTGCTTCATCTTCAGAAACACAAAGGTAGAGAAGATAAGGAAACCATTTCTCCCTCTAGAATAATAGGATTAGCAAAATGGCCTAGACATAAACACAAGTAACAGCCAATATTAGAAGAATATATCTGTAAGATGGAAGTTGTGCACACACACACACACACACACACACACGTACACATATTCAAAAAATACTTTTGAGAAAGTTAAATCAAATTCAAAAATACATGTGATATGTTGAGTGAGAAAAGCACACTACAAACCATAGATTAAGTTCAAGTCCATTATCTCTATTTATGTACATAATAGAAAACTATACCTCTAGAAAAAAAATTAAAAGAACATTTAGCAAAATTTTAACAGTCTCTTTTTATATGGAATTGTTAGTGGCCTTGTTTTTATATTTATAAATCTTTCATTATCTTTAAGTATTGTCTAATTAATCCATATTAAAATTTTTTAAGAAAAACATGTTATAAAGAAAATATCATTTTATCTTTTTCAATCTATTTTTTAAATAGTCCAGTTTCCAACGTAGGGTTATTTTCTTCTTTCTTTAAGTCTATTCACAAATTTAAGATTGTGCATAATAATCATCATGGTGTTGGGAAAAAAATAAAAAAGTAGACTCTAAACTTTGCCCTTCAGAGATTCTATTCTTTAGATTTGCTTCTTTTCTTTTTTCTTTTCCTTTCTTTTCTTTTCTTTTGCTTTGTTTCTAAGCTCTCCTGTTGGTTCTGATGTAGTAGGTGACCCACGTTTCACATTAGAAACAATCATAGGACTTCAACTATTATTTTCAATATGTAATATTAGCTATTGTTCCCTTACCCATGGAAGACTAAGAAAAACAATGGATGAGAAAAAAGGTAGAATAACAGTCATATTTGTGATGATTTTGGCTTTGATCAGATTTTTAAAATAGAATCTACAGAAGACCAAGTTCCAATCCAAGAGCCAAGAAAAAGGCTAGGTTGCTAAATCCCAGGAGTATGCAAAGAATTGCAACATAACACTGAGTGGCTAATGCAAAAGCTATTGCCCATATCCACGATAAGAGTTTATAATACAGATATTTCCATACAAAATCAAAAGTGCATGGTTAGTCAGGACAGCTAATGAATAAAAAATGTATGCTGTAAACAGTCAGAGGAAACAGGGCTAGAGAAATTCTCAAGCTTCCTAATGAGTAATTACAGTGGTTTATTTGAGCTCCCATGAATATCAAAAGAAAAGTGGATGGAAAATTTCTGAAATACTTCTCTAAGATCAAGATCTATATTTCTAGCTGCCAATTAAACACTGTCACTTGATTATCAAACAAGCAACACAAACTAAAGTTTTTGAAATCTGAACTTACTACCTTCCATAATAATCAGATATCTATTCTTTTAATCTCTACTTCCATTAAAAATATTACTCTCCAACCACTTTCTCCAACAAGAAGCCTTAATCATCCTGCACCCATCTTTTGATTATCTAACCTCATCTTCTGGCCATACCATAGCCAGAGTTATGCTATATATAAAACAAGACAGAGATTGAAAGCACCTAGAGTACTGCCTGGACAGAGTGTGTATTTCAATAAGTGTTAGTAGGTAGGTCCAAAAGTAATCGGGGAATAAGTTCAACCTTTTCTTCTTCAGCCACACTGAGTTACTTGCTACTGGCTCTCTGAAATTCACATACCTTTGCACATACTGTTTTATCTGCCTAAGGACTTTTCCTGATTGACCTTCTAGGTCACTTTTCCAGAAGACCCAACCCAAACACTACCTTCTTTTTTATACCTTCTAAGATCTCACCATGTAACTCCATTATGGCACTTAAACTTCATTGAATTATAGCTGTTTATCTGTGTTTCTACACATTAGACTAAGTGAAACAGATAGCACTTTGTAAGGGACCCAGCCACGTTTATCTCTGTGCCACAGGTATTTCTCCAAACCACTTCAGCCTGAGGCTATACTCAAGGGTTTCATAACCACAAATCTGAAATTGTTGCTAGACTTCCCTGGGACTTCAGCCTTTGTCTAAGGCCCCTTTCCTAGTTTTACTGTGTGTGCATGATCTCAAAAGCGGCTCACAACATGCAGCCAGTCTCTATTCTATGTTTGAGTTATTGGCCCACCCACCTGCTGAGGTATTTCCCAACCATGCCCAGTGATGCTGTATTTTCAGTGCTGCTGATGCTGCCCAAGATGCCACATCCATCCATCTGCTCGCAGCACCAGCGCCACTTCTCCACCACCACCTCACTGAAGCAGACATCTGTTGTCTTTGCCCAGAACCTTAGCCACTCTTCTGGTAACAGAAAGCCTTTCTCCAGCTCAGAATCCACTTCCTGCGGTCATCTAGATTTGCTAAACAGAATTCATTATTCTCATTTTATCCTCAAGAAGTGATTCAGGAATGAGTATGTGAACCATGCCAAGTCCTCACTAAGACTATTCTAAACAAAAAAGCTGTGAGTCTGAGGTTGGCAACCATCTTACCTACCACATGGAAACAGCATGCTTGCAAAGTGAAGTTATACAGACCAGCAAGTCTTGGAGAATGAGCTCTCGCCCCTGAAACCTGACATATAAGACAATACATTTTCTTGTGGTTTAAATTAGCGTAGTATTTCTGTCACTTGTTACTAAAGAATTCCAATAACTTCTATTACCATTTTAGCATAGAATACAGACTGCTTGTCACTTGAAGAAGTAGCATCCATGCAGTTGCCAGGACTGAGCCCCCAGAATGCTTCATCTCTCTCCTTTCATGGCCAGATGTGTCATTTCCCTTCCCTTTCTTCTTACAAGCTATGAATCCAATCTACAACCCCACGAGCCTTAGCTCTCTGTCATCCGCTACAGCCTGCTGCTCTACAGTTGCTATTTCATTTCAGTTTCCAAAGAATGAATGGGGAATTCAATCCTCTTTCTTAATCTTTTTTTCAGAGGCAAGGGGTTGGATATTTTTTTCTGTAAAGGTCAAGATAATAAATATTTTATACTTTGCATGTCCCAACTATCTGTGTCCCTACTACTCAACTCTAGCAGTGTGGACACAAACAATAAAATAAAGGAATGTCATTGTCTTCTAAAACAACTTTATATACGGACACTGACATTTGAATTTCATAAAATTTTCATGTGTCACAAAATTTTTATTATGGCGTTTTCTTCTAATTATTTAAAAATGCAAAACATTCTTAACTTGCCAGTCATATAGAGACTACAGTTTGTCCACTCCAGCTCTAGGTCCAAGAGTTCTCCCCTTGTCTCCCCAAAATCATTTTCTCTTCCCTCACACCTAGCCAACTCTCCTCACCATATTTCAGTCAACAAATTGAAACTATTTGAACCTTGTGTTGGTTCATTTGCATTGCTATAATGGAATATTTGAAGTTGGGTAATTTATAAATATAAGAGTTTTATTTGGCTCATGGCTCTACAGGCTGTACAAGCATGGCACCAGCATCTGTAGGCTTCTGGTGGAGCCTCAGGAAGCTTATAATCATGGCAGAGGGTAAAGGGGGAACCAATATATCACATGGTAACAAGAGCAAGAGAGAGAGGAAGGAGGTACCAGGCTCTTTTGAACAACCAGATTTCACATAATCTTATAGAGTGAGAACTCACTCATGACTATGGGACAGCACCAAGCCATTCATGAGGGATCTGCCCCCATGATCCAAACACCTCCCAACAGGCCCACCTCCAACACTGGAAGTCACGTTTTAACATGAGACTTGGAGGGGAAAATCAAACCGCTCCAAACCTATTCCCAAATATATCTCTCAAATATATAGCTCATGTCTGTCATGTGGGAAAACAATTCAACCTAGGTTTGTTAAATGACTGAATAAGAAATAGTGGAAGAAATGATAAAATTAGAAAGAGAAGAGAGAGAAAAAATCATGGTTTTTTTTTCCTTGAGTAATCCTATGGATTCCCACTATCATTTTTTTTTTTTTTTTTTTTTGCATAATTTCATCCGAAGGTGAAAAGGCCATGCAGGACAGCAATTCTGGAGGGCACCCAAAGCAGTAATCTCAGTCAGGGAAAATGTTTTTCTGTTCAACTGGTAGAAACAGCCAGACAGGGATGCTAAATGAGATGTTTGGCCAGCTGGACCCCTGTACTTTGAATGTGAACTCTGAAAGTTCACTCTGAAGAAGAAGATAAAAGTTCTAAACTGGCAACATATCTAGGGTTGAGGGAAGCCAGACACAAAGCTGAGAAATGACTAATTTATCATTTTCAATTAATCTAAAGTTTTCTCATAGTCAAACATTATCCTAATTACCAAATCAATTTCCCTATGGAGTTTAGGCATTCGTGTAAGAAATGAAGTAATCTCTCATATTTAAGTTTAAATACCTAGTGTTTAAATGTAATAAAGATAAAATGATAACATTATTGCTAAGAAAGAAAAAAGCCATGGATTCCATCCCAAGCCTCATAGTTCCCAGCCACCCTTGTGAACTATGCCACATAGTTCTAGCACATGCCACATCTACTAGAACTCCTACTACAGGCACAAATATGTGACTGTACGCATAAGCAAACTTCTGAGGGTGTCTGGTTTGTTAAGTAATTACAGCTGCAAGAGCCTGGAAAACCACATCTGGCACCCAAGAGTGAGAGTCTTGGTACTAGCAATATTAACAAAAGTGGAAAATTTTCTGTTTTCAGTTTTTGTGAAACAGAAAGTCAGAGGCTTCCATGCAGATGGCTTTGGGTATTCTTTTACTCTCCTCAATTCTTGTCTCCTTCTTCCTCTTTCACTTCCTGATTCTTTTCTCTTCAAAGATGAAAATAAACACAAACACTTCTTTATATGTGGTGCCAGGCTCATATAAAGGCTCATACCATACAACAAAATTGAAGGATTCAGAACTTTTCTTCCAAATGCAACAAGCAAACATCCAACATTCTTCAAGTAAAACTTCTAGCTCAGGTGTCCACTGCCGCCTGTTTATTTGTCTCTACTATGTGCCAGGAAAGAATTGTTCCTGGTGCTTGGGAAGTGTTGTAGGAAGAATTTGGGGACATGGCCTGCTCTTCCTGATGTTACTCACGTGCGCATGTTATATGGCATGACAAAAGGGACTTTGCAGATGCAATTAAGGTCACTAGTCAATTGACTTTAAATTACTAGGTCCGTTTCTACTTCATGGAAAGTACTATAAGGAAGGAAGCTAGAGAAATGTAAATGAGGAAGTCTTTGATTGCAAGGTAAAAAGAAGGGAAACTATACATCAACAAACATCCTCTAAAAGAGTAACTATTTGGGGCTATTTTGGTATATGAATGAAGATATTAAGAAGAGGGTCAACTGGGAAAAGTTTTATGAAGGGGGTACCACTAAACAGGATTTCAGCAAGAAATAGAGCAAGGTGAACATTTTGGATGGAAAAGGTAGCACAGAAGCACAAAGCCTGTTCCATTAAATATAGTATGCAGACTCTTAGAGAGCAGTTGGCAGAGCCAGAATCTAGTGTGCTCAAAGATGGCATTTCCTCAACTTCATTTGCGTGCATCTCACAACATTTTTTCATATCTGCAGGCTACCTGTACTACCATTTTATTAATAAGACATTTGAAAACAACTTTCAATCAACTCACTTATTTTTGTTAAGCAATAGTGTCTATAAAATCACATTTGTTGTACATATTTTAAAATATATATATTACAATAAATATATAATTACTAAGATTTTTTAAAGTCAGCCTAACCATCGCCTAAAATTATCTCATATACTGAATTACTGGGAAGGAGAAGGACTTTAGAGCCAGCCTGACCTGGTTTCTATCCTAGCTCTGCCCTGTAATTTTGACCTTGGGTACTAAACCTCTCCAAGACTCCATTTTCTCATTAAAGTGTTGAGAAGGTTCAAAAGAAATAATACACATGTGCCTCACAGTAAAATGATTTATTGGCTGAATGTGGTGGCTCACATCTGTAATCCCAGCACTTTGGGAGACTGAGGCAGGTGGATCAAGAGGTCAAGAGATCAAGACCATCCTGGTCACCATGGTGAAATCCTGTCTCTATAAAATAAAATAGAGCTTGGCATGGTGGCATGTGCCTGTAGTCCCAGCTACTTGGGAGGCTGAGGCAGGAGAATCCTTTGAAACTGAGAGGCGGAGGTTGCAGTGAGCCAAGATCGTGCCTGCACTCTGGTCTGGACAGAACAAGACTCTGTCTCAAATAAATAAATAAATAAAAGATTTGTTGTTTGTACCACTACTCCCACCCCAGTCCCCACTTAGAATGGATACTGAGGCAGATGCTATCTTTTGCTGAACCAGAAAATTAAGTGATAATGCAATGGAGAAAAGACAAGAAAGCTCTCTAAATAAGAATAAGAAAGGAAGAAGCAATGCCTTGGAAGAGAAACTTTGGGAGAAGAGCGGAGATGCTACAAGGTCTTGTGGAGGCAGTTTAACTATGTGGGTCCAATAGAGCTTGACACTCTCTTCATGATACAAAGCTTCAGTTAAATCATTCTTATTTATCAATATTTTAAGAGGCAGGTTATGCTGTAATGGAAACACAAGAATGCACTGCAACTGACCTGAGAATAAGAACAGACTACCAGAGGCTGCCTGTGGTGTTTTAAAGGAGCTCTACGTGAAAAGGAATCAGATGCCTTGGCAGGAGTAATCCAGTTGGCTGCAAAGTCCATAACTGTGGAGGCACAGAGAAATCTTAAATCTGCTAGCCCAGGTAGTGGCAATAGGGTCTTAGCTATGGATGAAAGAAGAGATAAAAATTGGGAAAAAAAAATGTGAAAGCAAATGAAAATATCAGTTTGTTACAAAGTTTTGTCCTGATGATTATATTACTGCACGAGTAGAAATAAAAAAATAAAAATAAAGGAAAAAAGAAAAGAATGACAATACTTTCATGAGAGTCATGAACACTATTGACCAATCTACAAATTGAGTTTCTGTACTATTTCTAGGAGACTATTTTTTTTTTTTTAGAAAACATTTTAATTGTCTTAGTGGATTTATCAAAATTGAATTCCCTGTCTCCCCTCAACTTCATCCTTTTTCTTAGTGATCCATCTTTGATGTCAGCATCCCTTGCTTATCTTGCCTTTTCTAGGTACAAGCTCATCCACTGGTTCTTCCTCCCTGTGACGTGGTGATCAAGGCTGTTTCTGAGTATGTCAGTTCCATCAAAGATCCCTCAAATCTGGATGTAGTCAGGAAGGATGTTTTCAAACAG
>NW_016107342.1:8173237-8179112 GCF_001604975.1 Cebus imitator | reverse complement strand
ATATATATATATATATATATTTACTTTAGGTGCATACTATATCTGGCATTTCTCCCCATGTTATTCCTTCCCACCCCCTGCTGTCTCTCCCCTACCCCCACAACTGTCCCCAGTGTATGATGCTCCTCTCCCTGAGTCCACATGTTCTTGTTGTTCAACACCTACCTATGAGTGAGAACATACGGTGTTTGGCTTTCTGTTCTTGTGTAAGTTGCTTGAAAAGCTTAAACCAACTCCATAAGATGTTCCATTCCCCTCCTCTGAACTGTTATTGATCTAGATTTCCCACTGGTGATATGGACATGCCTAAGGGTCAAGTGAAAAATAAGAACTAAAAATAAGGCACACCAGCTTCCTCCTCTTCCAGCCATGTCCATGCCTGGGGATGTATCCAGAATTGTTTTTAGGGTTATTCTTGGAAAAGAAGGTCAATTTAAGACAAGTCACTTTGGAACCTCAGGGCTCCATTTGGCTTTTCTATATTAATAACCCAGCTGTAGTTAATTATGTTAATGGAAATCTAGCAAAATGTGTTGGCAAAACTTTGGAAAATTGTCTCTAAAACCTTCATGATTAATAATGAATACTGAGCTTGGCCAGTTCCCTTGACACAGAGTGACTCGCTGTGGATAATGATAAAGTGAAATGTATCACATTGGAACACAAAATGATAAATGCAAGTCTGATTAAATTATTGTAAGCAATAGCTGGACCTAACTAAGCCATCTGACTCAAGAACACTAATAGGTGACATGATAGACCACATCACTAGTTATCAAATGCTTACTAGTTCTGCTATTAGAGCCAGTACCAGTGAGGATTCACCACAAACAGGGTAATCTGCACTCAAGGGAGGAAAGGAGTTCCTTAGTCATGCCTTTCAATATTATCAAGAATGTATTTAGCATTCAGTAGTTTTCTAGTTGTACACTTGCAAAGTCACGTGCAGATATTTTCATATATTCTAAGCATTGGTAAGTATTCAACGTTCAGATTTGACAATGTCTACAGTTTTCAGACTTTTTATGAATTCACCTCACAGAGGCCAAGGAACTGGCATTACTCAGAAAGGTTAGCCTGAGTTCTTTGGAACTTGACTGAATTTAATTTACCAATTATATATTCATATTTCCTATGAAGAAAGCAAAGTGAGCATAGAAGAAAAATCTCATATTCACTCAAAGTCAGACACCACATACTGAAATTCAGGAACTCAAGTAAATGCCTTAAAACAATGCATTTCAATAATTAATAATGATTCCTCCAGTTTCATGACATAAAATGGAGATATATAAAATGGATATATATAAAATGGATATATATATATACATATATAATAATGTCTGATACGGTGATACATAGTGAGAAAAGCAAAGTTATGAATTCAGAGTAAGCCTAGGAAGTTTCCACTGGGATCTAGAAAATTGGTAAGAAAGAAAAGGATTGTGTTGAGGGTTTACTCCGTCTCCTACCCTGTGCCATCCCCCTCATCATGTGATGTTGGTTAATCATTACAAGAGTGCCAGAAGGTATTTTTATTCCCTTTTTCAGAAGAGAAAAAAACTGAGGTTCAAAAGAATTAAATAAGTCCCAAGGAGTTAATTTAATCAACAGACTGTGGCAAAGCCAAGATTCAAGCTCAAATCTGTATCCAAAATTCACATTCAGTCTATAATTCCCAGAAGAAGAAAAAAGCAAATCTCACATCAAATAAATAAGACGAATCAAGTTTGGGGACAAAAATAATGCAGTAAACAAACACTTTATTATTAAATATGGATTAATTTACTTGAAACATCTTCTCACTAAGTTCTATTTCTTCCAATATGCATTTTTAAACTACTTAATTTTAAATGCACAATTAGATATTCAGATCACCAGCAAGCAAAGAATGACATCTTATTGATATGATATCCAGCATAATTGATGCTTATGATACGTCACAGAATGATATAATCCAGTCTGGAACATCTTCGTCTTGATTTTGGTTTTTTAAATGTGAAACTTAATCTTTCTTAACCTCAGGTTTTATTTAAACGACAATTATCCTTTGATAATGTTCTGCTCCATGCTAAGTAGCATTTCTTTTTAATGACCATTCATAAAGAAGCCTAAGAGCAGAATAAATCTGTGGAGGAAATAAATAACATTTTCTCTTTTGGAGAAGGCAAGAAATAGCCCAAGTAGAATCTGTGGAAACAGTTCTTGTTTCTAACTGCAAACCTGGTTTATTACATACTTGAGGAGGACAAATTCTAAAAGAAATACAAGGAACAGGTAAAGCTTTTAAGTTCATTATTTACTATGGGTTCTTAAAGAAACGTGCCGTTCACGAGGGGTTGTTGGAGCCAGTTTCAGAATTCTGAACGAAGCTCTACCAACAGCTTTCTAATTGAATCTCAAAAGACTATAATTGTGTTCCACTCTGTAGTCAGCCTCCATTCCATGCGGCTACAGTCGGTTGTAGGTAATCAGATTACTCATGGGTTACTGCCTGCAGCCTGCAGAAGAGTGCCAAGAGTAAGAAGGCAATGTGTTGCAGGGTTAATGAAGCTTAATATGGTGCCAATATCACACTGAGCCATTGCCTACAGAGTGAGAAAGGATTATATCCCATGTTAATATCCCGTTTGACCCGTGCCAGAGAAGGAGTCTAAATCACTGAATAAGTATGTAAGTCACCACAGAGAAGTGTTTGCAATGCCAGCTCTCATTGCTGTGAAAACAAGTTGTTCCCGAGCTTGTGAATTTTATCTTTGGTGCTCTTTAAAGTACAGTTTCAACATTGGCTCCTAACATCCCTAGAAAGGCCATACAGGCATACGATTCTCTTAGCTGGAGCCCATGCAAGGAAACTCACATGCTTTTCTTCAATTTGATCTAAACTTATCTGGAGAATACATCTAAGGTCAACGTACAGCAATTTCCCAACATCCATCAGTGATTTAGTTTCTTTGCTTTGCCTTTAACAGATATTTAGGCCATTTTGAGCCTTGGGATTCTTACTACTCATTAAGATTTTAGCCAAATGAAGTCCCAAATTATGCCTCTGCAAAAAGTGAAGAAGGCTGAAAGAATTGGTAGAGAAAACAGAAAAGCTTATCTGACATGCACTGCAAAAGCTCAGCCTCCTAATAATGGGAGGAGAATCATGCTGCAGCATTTCCTTGAATAATGAGACCAACACTCTGAAGTCTTCTTATCCCTTACTTGACATTTTAGGATAAAGAAGAAGGGACTCTCAGTGGTGTTAAGAATGTGCTGGGAAATAATTCTATCAGTAAACCTTGCTTGTGTTCTTATATTCATAAGCATTTACAGTTAAAAATCTATTCCACACATCAAAAAATTCTATAAAATTTTCTACATGTAAAATTAGGTCATTTAAACATTTTCTGAATTATGTCAATCACTAGATTATAGAAGCAAGAGATTAATACAAGGTAAGCAGACACTAGGGCAGAATTATACTATTTTGTGAATATTTTCTTCCTGCCACTCCCTTTTATTTCTTGTTTAGAACAGAAAATACATATGCAGGATACAAATTTCAAAAGATGCAAAATGGTGTGATTTGAAAAGCAAGAACAGTTTCCATTTTTACCGTGATCAATTGCTTTTGCATCCTTTCAGAAATATTCAATTTGTATACCTGCAAGTATCTGCTTTTTTATCTGTAAGTTTGTGTGCCTATATGTATGCATTTTTGTATATATTTATTTAAATTCAATTTTCTAATGAGTTGATACATATAAGGAATTATATATATTAGTAATTTTTCTAATGAGATAACTTACATAAAATAAAAAGCATTTAAAAAACCTTCAAAGTACCATTTGACAATGTTTTACATAATACATAGTCATGTAACTAGATTATTTACAGGTCCCATAAATCTCCCTTTTGCCTCTTTTAATCAATAGTTCTCAAAATCACTATATGAATTGCTGACATTGTTTGAATAAATGTCCTCGCCCAATCTCATATTAAATTATGATTTCTAGTGTTGAAGGCAGGGCCTGGTAGGAGGTGCTACAGTCATGGGGGTGGATCTCTCATGGCTTGCTGCTAACCTCACAATAGTCAGTGAATTCTCCTGAGATCTGGTTGTTGTAAAGTTTGCAACCTGGCCCTCACCCCTGCTCTCTCTCTTGCTCCCACTCCTGCCGTTTGAGATGTCTACTTTTCCTTTGCCTTCTACTATGATTGTAAGCCTCCTGAAGTCCTAACCAGAAGCTGAGAAGGCTCTGGCACTAGGCTTCCTGTACAACCTGCAGAACCATGAGCCAATTAAACTTCTTTTCTTATAAATTACCTAGTCGCAGATACTTGTAACAATGCAAGAATGGACTAACACAACAGCATAACATAGCATGTACATTTTTATCTCTATCCTTTTTTATTCAACATAATTTCTATAAAATTTATCCAAGCCTTTGTGTGAACAGTTTATTCTTTTTTGTTAGCATGTAAAATTTTACCGCATGCTAATCTTAAAATTAATTGAGCTTTTGGTTATTTATAGATTAGTACTATGATGGTTAAAACTACTATAGGCATTATTTACATGTCTCTGCATAGACATCAACAATTATTTCTATTAGTTAATACCTAGAACTGAAATTACAGGGTTGTGGGTATACATATGTTTAACTTAGTAGATATTGCCAAATAATTTTCCAAAGTGATTATAACAATAAACACCAAGCCAACACTAGATAAAGGTTCCAATTGTTCCAATCCTTGCCCAGACTTGGTGTGTTGTCAGCTCTTTTAATTTTAGCTGTCTTGATGGGTATCTTTTTGTAGTTTTAATTTGTATTTCCCTGATAATAAATAGTGCTGAGCAACTTTTTATATTTATTAAATATCTGAGTATCTTCTTTTGTGCAATACCTATATACATATTTATCCCAGGACTTCTGCTAAGACGGCTGAATGGCAGCAGCTCCAGTCTGTAATTCCTAGCGAGAGAGTGCCAGAAGATGAGTGATCTCTGCATTTCTAACTGAGGTACCAGGTTCATCTCATTGGGATGAGTTAGACAGTGGGAACAGCCCAAGGTGGGCAACCCAGAGCAGGGTGGGGCACCGCCCACCCAGGAGGTGCAAGGGGCCAGAGAACTCTCATTCCCAGCTGAGGGAAGCCATTAGGGACTTTTCTGGACACTCCAGCACTCTGGCTCAGATATTGCACTTTTCCCAAGGTCTACACAACCTGAAAACCAGGAGATTCCCTCTGGCACCTACGATGCCAGCACCCCGTGTTTCCAGCACAAAACTAGTCATCTGTTTTAGTTGAGTGGCACCTGGAACATCACCGAGAAAGAATTGTCCATTCCCCTGTAAAAGGGAGGCTGAAGCTAGGGAACCAAGCAAGCTCTCTCGGTGGGTCCCACCCCTACGAAGACCAGCAAGCTAAGATCCACTCGCTTGAAATTCTTGCAGCCAGCAGGGGCACTCACCATTGCTGAAGCTCTGGTAGGCAGCTTCAACATCGCCTGTATATACAAAGCCACCAGGAAGTTGACACAGTAGCTGGGTGGAGCCAAGCACTGCAGCTCAGCAAGGTCTCTGCTGGCAGACTGTCGAGACTGTCAAGTAGATTCCCTTCTTGCTGGGCAAGGCATTTCAGAAAAAAGACAGCAGCCCATCAGGGACTTACAAAGCCCCCACCTTCCTGGGACAGACCACCTGGAAAAAGGGGTGGTTGTGGGTTTTGCTTCAGCAGACTTAAATGTCCCTGCCCAGCACCCCTGAAGGGAGCAACAGATCCCCCAAACAGTGCCTGGAGCTCCATTAGGGACAGGCTGCCTCCTCAAATGGCTCCCTGATCCCCTGTGTATTCTAACTGGGAGAAACATCAAACAGGAGAG
>NW_016107342.1:8168451-8173227 GCF_001604975.1 Cebus imitator | reverse complement strand
GAGACAGGCTGCCTCCTCAAGTGGCTCCCTGACCCCCTGTGTATCCTAACTGGGAGAAATGCCACGCAGGAGAGCTCTGGCTGACATCTGGCATGTATCCTTTTCAGACAAAGCTACCAGAAGAAGAGACAGGCAGCAATCTTTGCTGTTTGGCAGCCCCCATGGGTGATTCCCAGGCAACCAAGCTCTGGAGTAGACCTCCAGCAAACTCCAGCAGACCTGCAGTAGAGGGGCCTGACTGCTAGAAGGAAAACTAACAAACAGAAAGAAATAGCTTCAACATCAACAGAAAGGATGTCCACTCAGAAACCCCATCCAAAAGTCACCAACTTCAAAGACCAAAGGCGGATAAATCCATGAAGATGGGAAGGAGCCAACACAAAATGGCTGAAATCTCCAAAAGCCAGAATGCCTCTTCTCCAAGGGATCACAACCCTTCACCAGCAAGGGAACAAAACTGGATGGAGAATAAGTATGACGAATTGACAGAAGAAGGCTTCAGAAGGTGGGTAATAACAGATTTCTCTGAACTAAAGGAGCATGTTCTAACCCAATGCAAGGAAACTAAGAACCTTATGCTAATGAGAATAACCAGTGTGGAGAAGAACATAATCAACATCATGGAGCTAAAAAACACAGCGTGAGAACTTTGTGACGCATACACAAGTTTCAATTGCTGAATCGATCAAGTAGAATAAAGGATATCAGAGATTGAAGATCAACTCAATGAAATAAAGGGAGAAGACAAGATTAGAGAAAAAGGAGTGAAAAGAAATGAACAAAGCCTCCATGAAATATGGGATTATGGGGAAATACTAAATCTACGTTTGATCAGTGTACCTGAAAGTGACGGAGAGAACAAAATAAGTTGGAAAACAGTCTTCAAGATATTATCCAGAAGAACTTCCCCAGCCTAGCAAGGAAGGCCAACATTCAAATACAGGAAATACAAAGAACACCACAAAGATATTCCTCCAGAAGTGCAACCCCAAGGCACAAAATTGTCAGATTCACCAGGGGTGAAGTGAAGAAAAAAATGCTAAGGACAGCCAGAGAGAAAGGTCAGGTTACCCACAAAGGGAAGCCCATCAGACTCACAGCAGATCTCGGCAGAAACACTACAGGTCAGAAGAGAGTTGGGGCCAATGTTCAATATCCTAAAATTTAAAAAATTTCAACCCAGAATTTCATATTCAGCCAAACTAAGCTTCATGAGTGAGGGAGAAATAAAATCCTATATTGACAAGCTACTGCTAAGAGATTTTATCACCACCAGGCCTACCCTACAAGGGCTCCTGAAGGAAGCACTAAACATGGAAAGGAACAACAAGTACCAGCCACGGCAAAAACACACAAAACTGTAAAGACCATCAACACTATGAAGAAACAGTATCAACTAATGAGCAAAACAACCAGCTAGCATCAAAATGGCAGTATCAAATTCACACATAACAATATTAACCTTAAGTCTAAATGGGCTAAATGCCCCAATCAAAAGACACAGACTGGCAAATTGGATAAAAAACATCAAGACCTATCAGTGTGCTGTATTCAGGAAACCCATCTCACGTGCAAAGATACACATAGGCTCAAAGCAAAGGGATAGAGGAAGATTTACCAAGCAAATGGAGAGCAAAAAAAAAAAGCAGGGGTTATAATCATAGTCTCTGATAAAACAGACTTTAAACCAAAAAAGATCAAAAGAGACAAAGACGAGCATTATATAATGGTAAAGGGATCAATGCAACAAGAAGAGCTAACTATCCTAAACATATATGCGCCCAATACAGGAACACCCAGATTCATTAAGCAAGTTCTTAATGACTTGCAAAGAGACTTAGACTCTCACACAATAATAGTGGGAGACTTTAACACCCCACTGTCAATATTAGATCAATGAGACAGAAAATTAACAAGGATATCCAGGACTTGAGTTCAGATCCAGACCAAGCAGATCTAATAGACATTTACAGAACTCTAAACCCCAAATGTGCTGAATATACATTCTTCTCAGCACTACATCACACTTATTCAAAAATTGACCACATAATTGGAAGTAAAACACTCCTCAGCAAATGTAAAAGAACAGAAATCATAACAGTCTTTCCGACCACAGTGCAATCAAATTATAACTCAGGATGAAGAAACTCACTCAGAGCTGTACAACTGCATGGCAACTGAACAACATGCTCCTGAATGACTACTAGATAAATAATGAAATGAGGGCAGAAATAAAGATGTTCTTTGAAACCAAGAAGAATGAAGACACAGTGTTCCAGAATCTCTGGGACACATTTAAAGCAGTGTCTAGAGGAAAATTTATAGCAATAAATGCCCACAAGAAAAACAAGGAAAGATCTAAAATCAACACCCCTAATATCACAATTAAAAGAACTAGAGGAGAAAGATCAAACAAATTCAAAAGCTAGCAGAAGACAAGAAATAACTAAAATGAGAGAAGAAATGAAGGAGATAGAGACACAAAAAAACCTTCAAAAAAATCAATGAATCCAGGAACTGGTTTTTTGAAAAGATCACCAAAATAGACAGACTGCTAGCCAGACCAATAAAGAAAATAGAGAAGAATCAAATAGATGAAATAAAAAATGATAAAAGGGATGTCACCACTGATCCAACAGAATTACAAACCACCAACAGAGAATACTATAAACACCTCTACGCAAATAAAACAGTAAATCTAAAATAAATGGATAAATTCCTGGACATCTACAACCTCCCAAAACTAACACAGGAAGAAGATGAATTCCTGAATAGACCAACAACGAGGTTTAAAGCTGAGGCAGCAATTAATAGCTTACCAACCAAAAAAAGTCCAGGACCAGACAGGTTCACCAGAATTCTACCAGAGCTTCAAAGAGGAGCTGGTACCATTCCTTCTGAAACTATTCGAAACAATAAAAAAGAGAGAATCCTCCCTAACTCATTTTATGAAACCAACATCATCCCGATACCAACGCCTGGCAGAGACACAACTAAAAAAGAAAATTTCAGGTCAATATCCATGATGAACATTGATGCAAAAATCTTCAATAAAATACTAGCAAACTGAATCCAACAGCACATCAAAAAGCTTATCCACCACAATCAAGTCAGCTTTATCCCAGGGATGCAAGGCTGGTCCAACATCTGCAAATCTATAAATGTAACCTACTGCATAAACAGAACTAAAGACAAAAAACCACATGATTATCTCAATAGATACAGAGAAGGCCTTTGACAAAGTTCAACAGTCCTTTATGCCCCAAACTCTCAATAAACTAGGTATCAATGAATTGTATCTCAAAATAATAAGAGCTATTCATGACGAACTCACAGCCAATATCACACTGAATGGGCAAAAACTAGAAGCATTCCCTTTGAAAACTGGCATAAGACATGGATGCCATCTCTCATCACTCCCATTCAACATAGTATTGGAAGTTCTGGCTAGGACCATCTGGCAAGAGAAAGAAATAAAGGGTATTTGGATAGGAAGAGAGGATGTCAAATTGTCCCTGTTTACAGATGACATGATTGTATATTTAGAAAACCCTATCACCAGTGTAAAAGTGTTCCTATTTCTCCACATCCTCTCCAGCATCTGCTGTCTCTAGATTTTTTAATGATCGCCATTCTAACTGGCATGAGATGGTATCTCAATGTAGTTTTGATTTGCATTTCTCTTATGACCAGTGATATGAGCATTTTTTCATATGCTTGTTCGCCTTATGTATGTCTTCTTTTGTAAAGTATCTGTTCATATCCTTTGCCCACTTTTGAATGGGCTTGTTTGTTTTCTTCTTGTAAATCTGTTTTAGTTCTTTGTAAATTCTGGATATCAGCCCTTTGTCAGATGGGTAAACTGCAAAAATTTTTTTCCATTCTGTTGGTTGCCAATTCACTCTGGACAGGGAAAATGTGGCACATATACACCACGGAATATTATGCAGCCATAAAAAATGATGCGTTTGTGTTCTTTGTAGGGACATGGATGAACCTGGAAACCATCATTCTCAGCAAACTGACACAAGAGCAGAAAATTAAACACCCCATGTTCTCACTCATAGGTGGGTGTTGAACAATGAGAATACATGGACACAGGGAGGGGAGCACTACATACTGGGGTCTGTTGGGGGGAAATAGGGGAGGGACAGCGGGGGGAGGGGAGTTGGAGAGAGATACGATGAGGAGAAGTGCTAGATGTGGGTGATGGGGAGGAAGGCAGCAGATCACACTGCCACATGTGTGCCTATGCAACAATCTTGCATGTTCTTCACATGTACCCCAAAACCTAAAATGCAATAAAATTTAAAAAAAAAAAATTAAATTAAAAAAAAGAAAACCCCATCACCTCCATCCCAAATCTCCTTAAGCTGATAAGCAACTTTAGCAAAGTCTTAGGATAGAAAACCAATAGGCAAAAATCGTAAGCATAGAGAGCTAAATCATGCATGAACTCCTATTCACAATTGCTACAAAGAAAATAAAATACCTAGGAATACAACTAACAAGAGATGTGAAGGACCTCTTCAAGGAGAACTACAAACCACTGCTCAAGGAAATGAGAGAGGACACAAACAGATGGAGAAACATTCCAGGCTCATGGTTAGGAAGAATCAATATCATGAAAATGGCCATACTGCCCAAAGTAACTTATAGATTCAATGCTATACCCATCAAGCTACCAAAGACTTTCTTCACAGAATTGGGAAAAACCACCTTAAACTTCACATGAAACTAAAAAAGAGCCCACATAGCCAAGAAAATCTTAAGAAA
>NW_016107342.1:8130398-8168402 GCF_001604975.1 Cebus imitator | reverse complement strand
TACAGGACTACTGTAATCAAAACAGCCTGGTACTGGTACCAAAAGAGAGAAATAGAACAATGGAACAGAACAGAGGCCTCAGAAAGAATGCCACACAACTGCAACCATCTGATCTTTGACAAACCTGACAAAAATAAGAAATGGGGAAAGGGCTCCCTATTTAATAAATGATGATAGGAAAACTGGTTAGCCATATGCAGAAAGCTGAAAATGGATCCCTTTCTTACACCTTACACAAAACGTAACTTTAGATGAATTAAGATTTAAACATGAGGCCTAACACCATAAAAACCCTAGAAGAAAATCTAGGCAATAACATTCAGGACATAGGAATGGGCAAAGACTTCATGACTAAAACACAAAAAGCAATGGCAACAAAAGCCAAAACTGACAAATGGGATCTAATTAGACTTAATAGTTTCTGCACAGCAAAAGAAACTATCAATAGAGTGAACCTGCAACCAACAGAATGGGAAAAATATTTGCAATCTACCCATCTGACAAAGGGCTAATATCCAGAACCTACGGAGAACTTAAAATTTGCAAGAAGAAACAATCCCATCAAAATTGGACAAAGGATATGAACAGATACTTTTCAAAAGACATTTATGCAGCCAACAAACATATGAAAAAAAGTTCATCATCACTGGTCATTAGAGAAATGCAAATCAAAATCACATTGAGATACCACCTCACACGAGTTAGAATGGTGATCATTAAAAAATCTGGACACGACAGATGTTGGAGAGGATGTGGAGAAATAGGAATGCTTTTACACTGCTAGTGGCAGTGTAAATTAACCACTGTTGAAGACAGTGTGGCAATTCCTCAAGGATCTAGATCTAGAAATACCATTTGACCCAACAATCCCATTACTGGGTATATACTCAAAGGATTATAAATCATTCTATCATAAGGACACATGCACATGTATGTTTATTGCAGCACTGTTCATAATACCAAAGACTTGTAACCAACCCAGTGCCCATCAATGATAGACTGGATAAAAAAAATGTGGCACATATATACCATGGAATACTATGCAGCCATAAAAAAGGATGAGTTCATGTCCTTTGCAGTGACATGGATGAAACTGTAAACCATCATTCTCAGCAAACAGACATAAGAACAGAAAACCAAACACTGCATGTTCTCACTCGTAAGTGGGTGTTGAACAATGAGAACACATGGACACAGGGAAAGGAACATCACACACAGGGGCCTGGGGGGTGGGGATCTGGGAGAGGAATAGCAGCGGTTGGGGGAATTGGGGAGGGATAGCATTAGGAGAAATACCTAATGTAGATGGAGGGGTGATGGATGCAGCAAGCCACCACCATGGCATGTGTATCTCTATGTAACAGACATGCACGGTCTGCACATGTACCCCAGAACTTAAAGTATAAAAAAAAAAAGATAACAATAAAGGGCCCAGCCAGAAAAAAATAAATATATAAATATTTGGCCAATCAAAAAAAGGGATCCTTTGTATTTTTTCTTATTTATGTTTAGGAATACATTATATAATCTACTTATAATCCCATGGTAAAGTATATGTGTGGCAAACATCTTCATCCAGTCTGTAGCTTACCTTTTACTGCATTTTGTCCTTTTATAAACAAAGCTTAGTCATTTCAAATTACAAACTTATTGAAATACAATAATCTGCACATTAAAAATGTACATCTAATAAATGGATATATTTTAACACTAATGATGCCATCAGTACAGTCAAAATAATTAACCCATCCATCACTCCCAAAAGTTTCCTAGTAGTTCTTCATAAAGCATCCTTCCCTCCTGTCACTCACATCCACAGGCAAATACTGATGTGCTTCTTCTCATTGCAGATTACTTTACATTTTCTAGATTATTATATAAATGGAACAGTAGAGTATGTACCTCTTTAATTTTGGCTTCTGTCACTTATTACAGTTACTTTGAGATGCATCCATATTATTGCAAGTAAAAATTATTCTTTCACTTTTATGGCTGAGTAGTATTCCACATTATGGATGCACCACAATTTGTTTAACTATTCACCTGTTGATGAATATTGGGTTGTTTTCAGTTTCTGACTATGAACATTCATGAACAAGTCTTTGTGGACAAATGTTCTCATTTACGATGTTTAATACCTAGGAAGAGAATGACTGGGTTATATGGTAGAATGTATATTTTAACTTTAAAAAAAAGGCAACGTATTTTCCAAAGTAATTATGCCATTTCATATTCCTAGAACTGGTGTATACGAATTCCAGTTGCTACACAGCCATGCCAACACTCAATCTTTTTAAAATTTTAGCATTTCTAATAAGTATGAAGGAATAGCTCAATAGGACTTAATTTGCATTTTCTAATGACAATTGATGTTGAGCATATATTTGTGTTCTTATTTGCCATCTGTCTATTTGGTGAAGTATCTGCTTACATATGTTGTCCATTTTTGAATGAGTTGTGTTTTGTTATCAACTTATGAGTTCTTTGCATATTCTAGAAACACGTACTTTGTCAGATATATGATTTGCAAGTATTTTGTCCCAGTCTATTTCCTGCTGTTTCATTTTCATAACAGTGGCTTTAAAAGAGCAAATATTTTAATCTTAAGATAAATTTATGATTTTATTATTTAATAGTTCATGGTTTTTGCATTATATTTAGGAAATTTTTGACAAACCCAAGATCTTTAAGATATTTTCCAATGTTTCATTCCAGTGCATGAAACATTAGAAAATGTTTGTAGCTCTTACATTTTGGTATATGATCAAATTCAAGTTAATTATGGTATGAGATGCTGTGTGAAGGGCCAAGGTGGTCTTGTAGAGGAGGATTTTTTTTTGGCTTTTGTTTTCCTACATCTGTCAAGTTGTTTTAATTTGTTGAAGAGAATGATAATTTCCGCCAATTAAATTGCTTTTTTCCTTTGTAAAAAGTCAATTGACTATATGTGTCATCCTATTTTGAGCATTCTATCCAGTTCTAATGATCCATACTTTGGTACTGTAGTTTTATAATAGGTCTTGAAATTAAATAATGTATAAGTTATTCAACTTTATTCTTCTCTTCAAGGTTGTTTTTACAATCATTTTGTGATATATACAAAAAACAGTTTGAATAGTTTTGACTGGGATTGTATTAAAGCTACAAATGAGTTTGGGTAAAATGCCATGTTAACATTATTGAGTCTACTAATAGATTAACAAGGTATATTTCTTTAATTCAGTTCATCCTTTGTTCTCTCAGCAATATTTTATGCTTCTTAGTGTAGAGTTCATTCACATTTTTGCCAGATTTAAACCTAAGGACTTCATGTTTTCGATGCTACTATCAATGATAGTTTTTAAATTTAAATATCTGATTGCTTATTACCAGTATACAGAAAAATAATATATTTTCTATAATGGCCTAGTATCCTGTGACTCTGCTAACTCTATTCATTCTAGTTGCATTTCCAATTAATTCCATAAGATTTTCTTTATAGATAGTTATCCCATTACAAGTAAGTAATGCTTTTCTTTTTTCATTTTCAATCAGGATGCCTTTAAATTCTTTTTATTCCCTTATTACACTTGTTAGACCCTCCTGTAGAATGTTGAATAGAAATGGTGGGAGTGGACATCCTTGCTTTGTTCCTAGTCTTAGGGGGAAACATTCAGTTTTCTACCACTAAAATGATGTTTGGTTTTTCATAGAGGATTGTTATCAGCCTGAGGGAATTTCTATTTGCACTTTTCGGAATTAAAAAAAAATGATTCTATATTGTGAAATGCTTTTCTACATCTATTTGGATGACCATAAGGCTTTTGTTTTTTAGTCCATTAATATGATGAATTACACTGACTGATTTTCAAATATTTAGCCAAACTTGCATTCCTAGAATAAATACTATTTGGTCATGATGTATTATTATTTTTATGTATTGTTGAATTTGATATAGTAAAAGTTAAGCATGCAATCCTCAGTGTCTATGAGAGATACTGATCAGGAGTTCTTCCCTCATTATATCTTCTTCTGACTTTTGTTTGTTTTTATCAAGATAATATTGGCTTCATAAAATAAATTGGAAACGCTTTTACCCCTTCAGTTTCTTGAAAGAGTCTGTGGAATTAGTAATATTCCTTTATTAAATATTCTGTATAATTCACTACTGAAACCGTAAAGATTTGGAGTATTATTTATGGACACATTTCTCTTAAAATTTTAACTTCTTTAATAGATATAGGACTATTCAGTTTACCTACTTCTTCTCTGAGTGAGCTTTGGTAATATGTGCCATTCAAGAAATGTGGTTGTTTCTTCTAAGTTATTAAATGTATGAACATAAAGTCGGTGTGGTATTTTCTTATTGTCTTTTGATTTCCGTAAGATATGTAGAAACTACCATGTTCTCATTTTTGATCTTGGCAAATCTTTTCTTTTTCTTTTCTGATGATTCTGGCTAGAGGGTTTATCAATCTTATTGATTCTTTAAAAAGTAACGGGATATCATTGTTTTTGTCTTCTGTTTTCTAGTTTGTTGAGTTATGCTCTTACATTTTCTAATTTCCTTTTTTGTGCTTACTTTGGGTCTAATTTGTTCTTTTTTCCTAGCTTCTTGTGGAACAAGCTTAGATCTTTGAGTTAAGATCTTTCTTCTTTTGTAACGTAGGCATATAACACTAGAAAAGTTTTCTCTTAAGTTTTAGCTGCAGCTCACACATTTTCATATATCGTACTTTCATTTTCATTCAGTTAAAAATAGGTTCTCTTTTTTCTTTCATTTAGTTCTTAATTCTGTAGGCATTTAGAGGTGTGTTGTTTATTTTACAAATAAATACTTGGGGAATTTTTCAGATATCATTCTTTTCTTGATTTATAACAATTTCATTGTGATTAGAGAGTATACTTTGTACTACATAAAAGGTTTTTTATTTTTACTTTTTTAATTTACTGAGTCACATCTTAATGGTCCAGAATATGATATATCTTGAAAAAAGTTCTATATGCATTTGGAAAAGATGTATATTCTGCTGTTATTGGGTGGAATGGACTACAAATGTCAGTTAGGTCAAACTGTTTGATAATAACGTTTGTGTTCTCAATATGTTTACTAATTTTCATCTACTTGTATTTCAACAAATAGTGAGAGGTTTTGAAACTTTCCAGCTATAATTGTAGATATATTTCTCTTTGGAGTTCTACCAAATATTTTGTAACTCTAATTTTATTATTATTAGATATATAAAATATTAGAATTTGCATGTTCTCTAGTTAAATTGATCCATTTATAATTATTAAATGACCTATCTTGTTCTTGAAAATATTTTTTGCTGAGACATATTTTGTCTGATATTAATATAGCTATTACAATTTTCTTTTCATTAGTATGCCACGTCAATTTTTTCAGACCGGAGATTGACAATGACTTTCTAAAAGGGCCAGATAGTAAATATTTTTAGCTGTTTCTGTTTCTCTGGTTTCACTGGCTGGCTAAGTTCTGTGTATAGCAAATGCATCAACCAGTGATACTTTTGATGGGTATATTTTTTATTTGTGTGTGCATGTAGTAGGGAGTTCCAAGTTTTACTGCAAGAAGTGGCAATATCTCTCCCCTTCTTTCACAGTGTGGATATGGCCTCAATCAGAATTCTTCCACATCTCCTTTACCAACATCCCACAATATATCTTGCATTATCTTACCATTGGAGACTGCTTTTTCAGTGATGGTGCACCAGCAAGATAGTTCAACATTCCATATGTCCATGTTACCCATCCTTTCCAGGATAAACACTAGAGAGCTGACTATCTTACTGTCATTCTCTCTCCCCAATTCTCTGCCTCTCCAAAACTCTTCTATTCTCACCTACATGGGTACAGAGGGCAGGTCAGAAACTCCTTTGCATAAGCAGATTGCTTAGTTCAAGAAAACATGCCAATCATTCTTGCTTGCCACTCAATGTTTACAAGCAAGTCTTTTTGAGTCCTTCTTATTTGGAACGGGAAAGGAATTTGAGAAGTGATCCTTCTCTTTCTTCCATGGGAAAGAAGAAAAAAAGGTTCAATATTCCATTTCTAACTTTCTGATGAAGGGTTGTCCTATTTTTTTTTATGCCTGCCAAAACCCTCCCAATCATCGCCATATAAGGGGAAGTTGGCTAGCATAGCAGTCATTCAGCTTTTAGTAGATAAAGCCCTCATAATGATATAATCCCAATTGTTTTCAGCTCTATTCTGAAAGTGAAATAATTAAAGCCCTTTCATTTTCAGCTTTACATGCTAGTTACCAATTTTCAGGCAAGAGGAAAAGTCTCAAGTGACATACTTAAAAAAAAAAACACAGCAAAACAATAACAGTTTCATACTATGCACTCACCTCTGTGCCTTATTTTATTTTAATACTATATGTTGAAGGCTGCTCTGGATCCATTCATATATATCAGCCCCTGTCAGACACCTACAGCTATAAAAACATTGTCCCAACTTAATAGCATCAAAGGACATAACTTATTATTTTTATCTCTTTCAGTTTCAGAGATTGACAGGACTCAACTAGATGTTTTTTTCTTGAGGCCTCTTATCTCTCTCTCAGATGACAACTATGACTGGAGTCATCCTGAATGTTTGTCTATTCACTTGCCTGGTGGGACATGCTAGTTGTTGGCTGAGAATTGAGCTGGAGTGATAGCTGGAACACCTACATATGACTTCTCCGAATGGTCTGAATTTCCTTATAACATAGCAGCAGCTGGATTCCAAGAGCAAGTATCTCAAGAGACACTTTGGGCAAAGGAGTGATCTAGCCTTAAAAATCTTGGAACTCATTCTGCAACATTCTATTTGATACAAGTGAGTCATTAAGCCTAGCCATTTTGAAGGAAAGGAAAATTACATCCACCTTCTGGACCAAGATTATTTACATTAGCCCCACATGCAAAATTAACTTGCTTCTTTTTGATAGAAGATCTGATAGAGGAGTAAAATCTATCAGATCTTTAGTCTCAAGCGTACTGTCTAGGATGTTATCTAAACTGGATTCAGGTGACCTTAAATATGTTTTCTCAGATGCTGGATCTGAATATATGTGAACTAAGAAATAAATTGCGTACCTCTCACATACCAAAAATACAGTGGTGGAAGAGACATAAGATATGTGCTCCTGTATCAAGAAAAAAAAAAAAAAAAAAAAAAAAAAGGAAAATGGGAAATGCATAACAGTCATGATCCATTGTGATTTTTTTTTTTTTTATTGAGACGGAGTTTCGCTCTTGTTACCCAGGCTGGAGTGCAATGGCGCGATCTCGGCTCACCGCAACCTCCGCCTCCTGGGTTCAGGCAATTCTCCTGCCTCAGCCTCCTGAGTAGCTGGGATTACAGGCACGCAACACCATGCCCAGCTCATTTTTTGGAGTTTTAGTAGAGACGGGGTTTCACCTTGTTGACCAGGATGGTCTCGATCTCTTGACCTCGTGATCCACCCGCCTCGGCCTCCCAAAGTGCTGGGATTACAGGCTTGAGCCACCGCGCCCGGCTGATCCATTGTAATTTTGAAATCCAGCCAAGCATGTATTCCCAGCTCCCTGATCAGGGCTTATTCCTAGTGCCTTGTAATGAGTCCCTATGGTTCCTTTTTCCATCTTCTGGGTCTTGGTCCCACCCTTTCAATTGTCTTCCTTTCACTTAAAATGTAACCTATTATTACAGCTGAATATTCTTCTTCACTTTTTTCTTCCCAAGAAGCTTTGGGGCACCAAGACCTCTTTTCATTTCTTACTGTTACTTTTCCTTTTAGACCATGCTGGCAGTGTTTCTGTTAGTACTATCATCTTAAAATTTTTATGGATTTTCTATGAATCCCTTTTAGAGTTCACTCCATTTAGCAAAAACCATTTACACAAACAGTTTTGATGTAACTTTTTGCTACTTTGATCTCCTGGTAAAGTTTTTGGGGGACAATGTCCTCAAAATTATTAGAAGCCCTAATTTTTAATGAAAAGAAAGAAACTGTGATGCATGGTCTTAAAATCCTTAGCCTTTTCATTTGTCTGAAAAGGTATATGAGGTACCAACTTAAATCTTACTGAAGTCTTAGAAAGTGTTTTAAAGTCATATTTAGATTGTGTTTTCCTGACAGTGCCCTGGATTTGATCTTTGCCTGAAAGCTATTTCCTAATTTGAGAATAGTTTACCATCTGGAGAGGTTGGGAATGAGAAACTGTTTTATTTCGAAACCCAAGTCCTGGCTTCTTTATATTTAACAGTTTATTTTTAAGCTCTTATTTCTTTGATTCTTTACTCACTTTATTACAGGCAGCTAGAAGAACTCGGGAATCTTCAACACTATGCCTAGAAATCTGCTTAAACAGATCATCCAGTTCATTAACTACATTTATTTTCCAAATTATAATGGGTGATAGTGCTGCTAAGCTTCCCACTACTACATAACAAGGGTCCCTTTTCCATCATGGAACAAGGGATCCAAGAGTAAGAATGTGGAGAGAGAGCCAGGCTGAAGCAGCACTGCCATTTAGGACCTCATCTCAGTATTTACGGAGCTTCACTTCCACTTTCATGAGCAAGTATCCCAAGAGGGAGCCAGGGAAAGGAATTAGACTTTCCCCCAGCGACTAATAGCAGCTTACTCACTTGTATTTAAATTCTCACTGACACATTCCTAAGACCCTTTAAACCATAACAACAAACTTTAGCCTCTTCCAGCTATTGCTTATGTCTTATTTCCAAAGTTAATACCCCATGTTTTTGGTCTCGTTATGGCATTTTCCTGTGTAGTACTAAAATATTTTCTGGTTATCTATGGTGGCATAGCAATCCACTCCAAACTTAGCTTCATGTGTAAACAACAGTCATCTACTGGTGTTGTCTTTTAGGATTCTGAGGGGTGCCTGGTCTCAGCTAGCTATTTCTCCCTGGAGTCTTTCATAGGTTGCAGTCAGATAGTGCCTGAGGCAGGAACGATCTCAAAGGCTTCCTCACAGGCCTGGTGGTTAATGCTGGTTGCTGCCTGGGACTTCAGCTACGAACTGTATCTCAGAACATCTACATGACTACTCTTCGTGGGTTCAAAGATTTTCTCCGTGAAGTATGGTGTCAGTGTTTCATGAGCAAGTATCCCAAGAGGGAGTCAGGCAGCTGAGCCACTGCTTTTTAGAACCACAGCTCAGAATTCATGGAGCAGCACTTCCACTGCATTCTATTTTCATTCAAAAGGAAAGGAATTGAACTTCACCGCTGATAGGAATGGCATGAAAGAATTTGCAGATATGTTTTGAAATCTCCACAGTCTCTTTCTCCTTAATGACTATATGGATATATTATATTTTTAGTAATTTTAAATTTTTAAATTTTAACAAAATTAAAAAACAAGTAGATGAAGAAGAAAATTGGAATATTTTAATAGTCTTAGGAAGATCTTCTTAATCTCCAATAAAATGCCAAGGGAGCACATCTATATACATACAACTGCAACAGAACACTAATTAAGAAATGGAATGTCACTGACCTAAAAATGCGAAAACACAAGAAAATGTCATTTCATATTGCTGTATATAAAGAAGATCCAAACAGGGTGATGATATTTCATGAAATTTCAGAGACCAGGAAAAGGGTTATCGCTTGGTTCACTGCCATCCTTACTGTAGCAAGTCACATAATATTTTAAGACATTTTCAGAAGGAAGTAAGAAAATGTATGTTACACTTGCATGACTACAGAGAGGAAACCAAGGTGTGGAGATTATAGAGAGATAAATCTGGGCTCCATAAAGCTGCTTTTTGTTGGAGCAGGTTTTCTATCATTAAAAGTGTTCAAGCAAAATATGGAGAAAATTATCTAGAGCAGTTCGTTCATTAGGAAAACGTTATTTATAACTCAGAGGTTCAATGATAATGTGGTTACATAAGAATAAAGGAAACAATTAAAAAATTATAAATGTTTCCAACAAAAAGTCTATGATTTAGTCTATGTAGATTGTCCTCAAAATATGTGTGACTAGAGCTCAACAGTACCTAGGAAATCCTACTGTCTTCTCTGAATCCCATATAGGACCCTAATTAGGTTAGTTGCAAGATGACATAAGAAGAACTTTTATCCACTGTCATAGAAAGTAACAGAATGAACATAATCAACTGAGAAAAGAGACAATGACAGATGTTTCAGTGATTTTAGGTAGCTTGCTTTACTAATCCACTAACATATATCTCTATCAGAAATATAGCCAAAAAATATCTGGGAGAAGGATGTTCCTACTGAACACATTTCTGGAATAATGGTGCATCTTTTATGCTTATACCTTGATTGATGTGACTTTTTCAATTGATAATTTTAAAAAAGAAGCATTCTAAAATCAAGTTCATCCTCTTCATGTTAGAACCTGACTACTTCCTAGGGTATTTTTCTATTTTTCTATGCATATTTACCAAGTACCTAGGGAATACAAAGATGAGTAAGACATTGTCCATTTTTTCATATCCAACCTAGCAGCTAACATGAAAAATATAATATCTACATTGATAACTAACTGTAATACAAAAAGAAAAGTAGTGGGCACCACCTGCAATACTTAAGGTAACTATATCTCATTGTAGTACAACGTACAAAGTAACATTATGACAAACATCGCTTCCAATTTTACAATAAAGAGTTGTTTTGTACATACTTTAAGTTCTAATGGACATTTTCTGTAACTAGAAATCAGATACCATAGTCTGAAAAATGCTTTTCGTCTCAGAGATGTAAAAGCATCTGGGAGATATAGTTTAGATGCTGAAAAATTGAATTTTTAGGATAGTCAGTTGGCTTAGAACAAAATGCAAACCAGTATTTGAAAATGAGAACAATTGTTTGAAATTGGGATGAAATGATTCAGAAAATCTAGTATGCTATGTTACCTATAACCAATAAAAATATACAATAAAATCATAAAGTATGTCAAAGAAGGTATTCATATTCAAAGCACAAATATTCATTGAATGTCTGAAGAATGCTGGGAGCTGTACTATATGCTTTCAGTTGCCTTCATAATAAATTAGCTTTCATAATTATAGTGTGGGGCAGGAACCAAGAGTTCAAAGAAAAGAGAAGTCAGATAAGAAGACTAGATTTTGAAATTAATTTAGAGTAAAAATAGGCAAAGTCATGTAAAAGAAGAAATAGATTCTTTTATTTAGAGATATGATGACAACTTGAATAACTGGTTTATTGAAGCTAAATAATAAAGTCACATAGTATACTGGCAGAGTTCATTGATGAACCATTCTTGAAGGAGGATAATCAAAAGCTTTAGCCCTAACTCAGTCCTATTGAAAAAGTCATCCCTAATATGGAGACCAGCCCAAAGGATTATGCCAATATCTGTAAAATTCCCTTTTTATCACATCCCTTCTAATATGAATTGCTTTTTGACTTTTTAAATGTGGCCATTTTTGCAGGAGTAAGGTGGTATCTCTGTGGTTTTGATTTGTATTTCTCTGATTATTAGTGATGCTGAGTATTTTTTCATAGGTTAGCTGCTTGTACATCTCATTTTCAGAAATGTCCATTCATATCTTTTGCCCAATTTTTGATGGTCTTATTTGTTTGTTTTTTTCTTACTCGTATGTTTGAATTCCTTGTAGATTCTGGACACTAGTCCCTTTTCAGATGCATGGTTTGCAAATATTTTCTACCACTCCGTGGGCTGGCTGTTTACTCTGCTGATTATTTCTTTTCCTGTGTGGAAGCTTTTTATTTAATCAGGTCTCATTTATTTTATTTTTGTTTCTGTTGCATTTGCTTTTGTGGTCAGATATGATTTTGCTGTGTCCCTACCTGTATTAATCTATTCTCATACTGCTATAAAGAACTACCTGAGGAAAGAGGTTTAATTGACTTACAGTTCTGCATGTCTGGGGAGGCCTGAGGAAACTTACAGTCATGGCGGAAGGTGAAGGGGAAGCAAGGCAAGTCTTTGGCAGCATGAGAGAAATAGAGAAGTGAGGGAAGTGCCACATGTTTAAACCATCATATCTCATGAGAACTCACTCACTATTGTAGAACAGCATGGGGGAAACCACCCTTATGATCCAATGACCTCCCACCAGGTCCCTCCATCAACATGTAGGGATTATAATTCAAGGTGAGATTTGGGTGGGGACACAGAGCCAAACCATATCACCACTGAAATCTCATGTTGTAGTTTCCAGTATTGGAGGAGGGAGCTGGTAGGAGTTAATTGGATCATAGGGGGGAATTTTTCTCTTGTTGTTCTCATGATAGTGAGTTTTCATGATATCTTGTTGTTTAAAACTGTATACCATACCCATTTGCTCTTTCTCTCCTGCTATCATGTGAAGAAGTGCTTGCTTCCCATTTGCCTTTTTGCCATGATTATAAGCTTCCTGAGGTCTCCCCAGCCATGCCACCTGTACAGCCTATGGAACTGTGAGCCAATTGAACCTGTTTTTTATTTTTTAATAAATTACCAGTCTCAGGTAGTTCTTTATAGCAGTGTGAGAACAGACTAATAACAAAAATTGGTACAAGAGAAGTGGGACACTGCAATAAAGATACGTGAAAATGTGAAAGTGACTTTGGAACTAAATAATGTTCACAGATTGGAACAGTTTGGAGGAATAAGAAGAAGACAGGAAGATAAGGAAATGTTTGGAACTTCCTAGAGACTTGTTGAATGGTTGTGACCAAAATGCTGATAATGACATGGACAGTGAAGCACAGGCTGAGGTGGTCTCTGATGGAGATGAAGAACTTATTGGGAACTGGATAAAGGTTACTCTTCTATGCTTTAGCAAAGAGAATGGTGGCATTGTGCCTCTGTTCAAGAGACCTGTGAAACTTTGAATTTGAGAGAGATGATTTAGGGTATCTGGCAGAAGAAATTTTTAAGCTGCAAAGCATTCCAGAAGTGACCTGGCTGCTTCTAAAAGCCTACATCATTTGCTTAAACAAAGAAATTACCTGTAACTAGAGCTTATATTTGAAAGGGATGCAGAGCATAAAAGTTTGGAAATTTTGCAGCTCAACCCATGTGGTAGAAAAAAAAAAAAACAAAAAACAACAACAACAAAAAAACCCCTCATGTTCTGAGAAGGTATTCAAGGCTGCAGAAATTTGAATATGTAAAGAGAAGCCTAATGTTAATAGCCAAGATAATGGGAAAAATACCTCCAGGGCATTTCAGAGACCTTCTGACAGTCCCTACCATCACAGTTCCAGAGGCCTGGGTGGGAAAAAAATTGTTCTGTGGGCCAGGTCTAGGTCTCTGCTTCTCCGTGTAGCCTTAGAACATGGTGCTCTGTGTCCCAGTGGCTCCAGCTCCAGCTGTGGCTAAAAGGGGCCAAGGTAGAGGATGGGCCATTGCTTCATAGGATGTAAGCCCAAACCTTGGCAGCTTCTATGTTGTGTTGGGCCTGTGGGTATGCAGAAGAGAAGAGTTGAGGCTTGAAAGTCTCCACCTAGATTTCAGGCAATGCATGGGAATTCCTGGATGTCCAGGCAGAAGTCTGCTGACAGGGCATAGCCCTCGTGTAAAACCTCTAATGAGGTAAGTGTGGAGGGGAAATGTGGGATTGGAGCCCCCACACAGGGTCCCCACTGGAACACTGCCTAGTGGAGCTGTGAGAAGGGGGCCATCATTCTCCAGAACCCCAATGGTAAAACCAGCGACAACTTGCACCATGATCCTGGAAAAGCTGCAGGCAGTCAATGCTAGCCCATGAAAGCACATGTGAAGGCTATACTCAGCACAGCCACCAGGGTGGATGGAGCTGCTCCAGGCCTTGGGTCCCACTCCCAGCATCAGTGAAGCCTGTTTGTGAGACATGGACTCAAGGGAGGTTATTTTGGAGATTTAAGACTTAACAATTGCACTGATAGGTTTTGAACATGCATGGGACATGTAACCCCTTTTTTAAAACTGATTTCTCCCTCTTGGAACAGTTCTATTTACCTAATGCCTGTACCTCCATTATATCTTGGAAGTAACTAACTTGTTTTTGATTTTACAGGCACATAGGTGGAAGGAACTTGCCTTGTCTCAGATGGGACTTTGAACTTAAACTTTTGAGTTAATGCTGGAATGAGTTAAGACTTTGGCAGACTGTTGGTAAGGCATGATTGTGTTTTGAATGTGAAAAACATGAGATTTGGGAGGGGACAGGGGCAGAATAATATGTTTTGACTCTGTGTCTCCAACCAAGTCTCATGTCAAATTGTAATTCCTCAGGTTGGGGGAGGGACCTAGTGGAAGGTGATTGGATCATAGGGGCATATTTCCTCCTTTCTCTTCTTGTGATGGTAAGTTCTCATGAGAGCTGGTTGTTTAAAAATTGGTAGCACTTCCCCCTTTGTTCACTCTCCTGCTGTTATGTGAAGAAGTACTTGCTTCTCATGAGTCTTTCTACCATGATTGTAAGTTTCCTGAGGCCTTTCCACCCATGCCTCCTGTACAAGCTGTGGAACTGTGAGTCAATTAAGCCTATTTTCTTTATAAATTACCTAGTTGCAAGTAGTTCTATATAGCAGTGTGGGAATGAACTAATAAAATGTCTTAGTCATTAGTTCTTTACCTAAGCCAATGTCCAGAAGAGATTTTCCAATATTGTCTTCTAGAATTTTTTTTTTGTCTTCTAACATTTGTATGCTTTCAGTTCTTTAAAGTGTTTGATCCATCTGGAGCTGATTTTTACATAAAGTGAGAAATGGAGATCCAGTTCCATTCTACTTGTGACTTGCCAGTTCTCCCAGCACCACTCATTGAATAGTGTATCCTTTCCTCATTTTATGTTTTGTATGATTTATCAAAGATCAGTTTGATGTAAAAATTTTGCTTTATTTCTTGGTTCTTGATTCTGTTCCATTGGTCTACAAACCTATTTTTATACTAGTACCATGCTATTTTGGTAACTATGGCCTTGTAATATAATTTGAAGTCAAGTAATGTGATGTCTCCAGATTTGTTATTTTTGCTTAGTATTACTTTGGATTTGTGGGTTCCTTTTTGTTTCCATATGAATTTTGGAATTGTTTTTATTTTATTCTATGAAGAATGATGATGGTATTTTGATAGGAACTGCATTAAATCTATAGATTTCTTTGGACAGTGTGGTCTTTTTTACAATATTGATTTTTCACCACCCATGAGCATGGGATGTGTTTTCATTTGTTTTTGCCATCTATGATTTCATTCAGCAGTGTTTCATAGTTTTCCTTGTAGAAATGTTTCATTTGGTTAAGTATATTCCTATTTTATATTTTTTACAGTTATTATAAAAGGGATAGACACATAAAAAGCATTTGATAAAATCCAGCATCACTTTATGATAAAAAAAAAAAAAACCCTCGACAAAATAAGCATAAAAGAAAATCACCTCAAAGTAATAAAGGCCATATGTGACAAGCCCACAGCCAACATTATACTGCATGTAGAAATGTTGAAAGCATTCCCCATGAGAATTGGAAAAAGATAAAGATGCCCACTTTCACCACTTCTATTTAACATGTACTGGAAGTCCTAGCCAGAGAATCAGACAAAAGAAAGAAAGAAAGGGTATCCAAAGTGGACAAGAGAAAGTCAAACTGTCACTGTTTACCAAAGATATGATCATCTGACCTAGAAAACCCTAAAGACTCATCTAAGTAGCTCCTGGATCTGGTAAATAAATTCAGTAAAGTGTCAGGATACATAATCATTGTACACAAATCAGTAGCAGCACCATTAAACACCAACAATGACCAAGCTGAGAATCAAATAAATAATTCAATCCCTTTTACAATAGCTACAAAAATATTAGCAATTCATAGCTTGTCATAGCACTCATAATGCAGAAAATTGAAGGATGTTACTCTTTTCTCATAATTCTTCATCAAAAGAAAATATTTTACTTATGATGATAGAAATAAGTTGTGGTAGTTGAATGTAGAAAGTATATTATATAGTTGTTGCTGCAATTTTAAAGATTCTGGGTCTAACTTTTCCTTCTAGGGTCTAGCTTCTATTAAAAAATAAATATGCTAAAAAAGGATAACTCCATAAAATGCTGTCATTCCAAGCCAATATAAAGTACTATTACTACCACAACCAGATATTGGATTGCTACAACCACCTTACTACTTTGCCCACTGAATACTCGTTTCAACTGAGTGGAGCAGACACTTGTAAAAAAGGGATAAATTTAAAGTGCAGCTGCAGTGTGAAAGTTCCATTTTATATGATTCTGTTGGAGACTGAATTTTTAAATTCTGTATTCTCTTTTCTATTCGGACGATGAGTCTGGTATACTCCAAAATATCATCATAAGAGTCAAAAAGTTTCATGGTAACATCACAAAATTTAAATAGAGAGCATAATGGATAATTCTGAAGTTGCCTGGAGAGTCCATTAACTAGTACTTTCTCCATCCCCCAAACTGTCTACTTCATTGATATGTTACTATTTGTAAATAAGATTGAATATAAAGCCTCTATCGTTGAGTCAGAAGTTTGCATGGTCTTTTCCCTTTTCTTATACATTCAAATTAGCAAAAGAATTAAAAACCTATTGCTAAATTCTAATCTTACTCTCTTGTAATCCAATTGTAATGCTATTTTCAGTCACATCATCATAAAAACTAACTGAAAAAATAGAGGAGCTTCAAGATACACCCATTTATCACATTTCAAATGAAGATAGATGTGGATATATTCACTTTTTCTTCTGTGAAATATCTACTTGAAGAGATATAATTTTAAAAATAAGAAGGAAACAGATACCTAAAAGAATCAATATTTATACTTTAAAACTAAGCAAATTAGCTATTCTAAATGTGATCGATGACTGGTTACATATGTCAAATGAAGATATGAATGAATGATGAAACACACTGGGTCTTGACTAAAAAGTCTTATTTCTTTACTCAGTTTCCTCAAAAGAGTGAGGTATGAAGCAAGAACTGGTGAGTTATATAGAATATGGAGCCAAACAGTATGAAAAAAGGTAGGCAGAGAAGGGTAAAGTTACATTATTTTCTATTTCTTAAGTAGTCAAGGCTGAGAACAGTTAGAAGATATTTAGGGGCAAGATATGACATTATAGTGCAATAGTTAAGGACATAATTAAAAGCACCAGCTTTAGAGCCAGATATCCTGGGTTCAAATTCAGGTTTTACCACATTAACTCTGTGACCACAGGGAAGTTATTTAAACTCCTGGGTCCTCTATTTTCTTAGTATAAAAATAGAGCTAAGAGTAGGCCTTGTAGAGAATTGTAAGAATTAAGTTAAATAATGTATGCCCAATACCTAGCGGATTGCAGGTATCCACTAATTGTATCACCATTATTAATTCTTCATTATGGAGAGGTCCATAAAGGATCCAGAAGGCAAGGTTCTTTATTTTTTAATACCCTAAATTATTATTTCAGCCATAGAATTACTTAATCCCTTCTAAAAGTAAATTTCCCCATGAAACTTAAGAGGAAAACTTTTTCAGCTACAACCAAAAGAAAAGCATTCAGTATCTTAGTCTTCACTTAGACTAACCCAACCTTCCCTTCATTTCAGGTTTTGTTTGTTTGTTTTGGGTTTTTTTTTCTTTTTTTGCCCATTTTCTCTTATTATGCCTTCAGTAAAAATGAACAGGAATGTTCTTTATCAAAATCTTACAAGGTTCCCTTAGAAATGGATAAGTCATGGGAGGGTTCAATAAAGATTAAAAAAAAATAGCCTTTCCTAGTTCAATCCAAAAAGAGAAATTTTCCCAGGATTTCTGCCTCTTATGGAGTTTAAGGTCCATGTCTTGCCATTCTCTCAGTAGCAAGCTTCCCTATGGGGTATTTTAAATGTAAAAAGCAGAAGGGCTGTTATACCAACCGCTGTCATACAAATAAAACTTCAGCCATCCATATCATTGACACTGGCTGTTTCTGTTAAGAGAAAAAGTATAATCATTTTTCTTGTAAGTATTCTTGCATGAATTCATGAATCTGAGGTGCTGATTATGTCTCTGTTCAATCTAGTTGACCACAGTCATGACTACCAGAATTTTTTAAAAATATGTCAAGTCAGTTCTCCTTTCTGTGTAACTTGACCATTCTCCACAATTGCTCACAGCCTGAGGCAAACAAGATGTTTGACAAAACTCTGTGAGCCAAAAAGTAATCAATCAAAACATATTTAAGAAGCATTATAATAGACCTCGAAGGGAAAAGTAAAGGATTACAAGCAGACTCCATCTGTGACTAGGTTATCAATAATACTCGTGTGTCCTTTTGCGGGTTAGCAAACATATATACAATGTTATTGTGACAAACACTCAGCCAACCCAAGAAAGCCATTTTAACCAATTACATATGTGAAAAGAAAACTGATACTCTAAAAGAAATGGATCATGACATAGAAAAGTGTTTCCATGTTAAAACTGATTTCCAGTTCCAAGTCAGCATGCCTGAGTTAGTGTCTTCCCTATATCTCTTTCTTCCTTTACCTTCCAAAATGAGCTGAACAGCCCTGTCCCAACATAGCAAGAGCTGGGATTTCAGAGACTATTGGGAGCTCAGAACATGGCACCAAGTCCCAAGGAAGAGAAACTGGGGATCATAGGACCTTGCTGTAATCATCCTTCAGGGCCCTTCTCAAAAGTCTCACTTGGTATTATGGGCTGAGTCATGTCCCCTCCAAAATTCATATGTTGAAGTCCTTACCCCTACCTCACAATGTGATTTGATTTGGATATAGGGTGTTTAATGAGTTAACTAAGGCAAAATGAGTCATATGGGTGGGTTCTAATCGAATATGACTGGTGTCTCTATAAAAAGAGCAATGAGGACAGGGACACATACAGACCAAGGGACCGTCATGTAAAGACACGGAAAGAAGGAAGAAAGAAGTCAAGAAAAGAGGCTTCAGGAGAAACCAAACATACCGACATCTTGATATTGAACTCCTAGCTTCCAGAATTGTAACAAAACAAATTTCTGTTGTTTAAACCACCCAATCTGTGGTTTTTTGTTATGGCAGTCCTAGCAAACTAATACATCTGGCTATCTGTCACCTCTTTTTCTTCTAAGGGCTCTAAAGCAAGTTCTCACTAGTTGTTTCAAATAGAATTTCTCCCTTCCCCCAGGAGCAAAATGCAGTCCAGATCTTTCCTTAATGAGTGCCCCTGGATCAAGTACAGTCTTTTTAAAATGTGTATATTAAGAGTTTTGAGTAGTAGAAATAATAGGGAAAACTCGTGAAACTTAAGGTTGTTTACTTGCTATTCCTCTTAATTCAGTAATTCCTTGGGATAATGGGAACCCCTAATTTATACTGATAAACTTTCAAATTCCTGTGAGGTATCTGCTGATTAATAAAACACAAAATTTCAAAAGACTATTATATATTCAATAATGTGTTTAAATAATGTTGAATACTTCAAATCATGGTAGTACACATATTCAGTGGTGTTACCCACTTTATAACCTTGGGATACAAATATGGCAATAACTCTTTTTTCCAATTTATCATCAAATTTCCATAGGTTTCTATTAGCAAAATTTCTATGAATCCTATTAAATAATTCTGAGGCTTACTTGGAAAACAATATATCATTTCAATATATCATTTCCTTCTAAACATTAAGTCGAGTAAGAACTGTAAAATTCTTCTAGTTTGTGACCACTGCCATGTTGCTGTTGAGTGATTGCTACTGAACAATAATACCACATTCATGGTACAAGGAACACGAATGTAGTATGCAGTGATGCCCTTGTCATTCTGTTTCCTGTCAGCACCTCCATGCTTTCTCAAACAAGACTCCTAGTCCTTCAGTCATTCTTCTCCAAAGGGTGGTGGGACCTGCAGGTACATCCTGGCTCAGATATATGCCACAACAGCTCTACTCTCCTATAAAAGCACCAGAATCTATACTGAGATGAGGTTGCCAGCCATTTAATTTATAGTCAGAGCCTCTCTAGGACTTCTGGCATTCTTTAGCTTTGTCCACCCAGGTAGGTTTCCCTTACTTCTATTCTCAGTGATAAAGGGTTAGAATCTCACACCCCTCCTTCGCAAACAATATCTTTGCTGCTTTTCATCCTTCTCCCTAAAGACTAACTCTGAAAACCAAGATGCCAGGGACCAAAATTGTTTCTATTACAAGATTCCCACAGCACAATGGCACTTTCTTGCCTAGCAACTGCTTAACTAAGAAGAATTACTGAAGTAGGTCCTCCTGTAATATGAGAACTCTGCTGCAAGATGATTTGCAATTTCTGATTCTGTGTATAGAAGTGATTAATTGGTAATATATTGTTTCACCTACTGCAAACATACATTGAAAAGGACATATGAAGAAATAATTTTATATCATATTATACATAAACAAACATAATGTACTGTGTATTGACAGACATATTATTTAGGTTTGACTCACCACTTTGTGTACTTGTGATATTCCTTGGCTGAGAACCACTAACTTAGAACCTATAAGTTAAAATCCAGGTGACAGTGATAGACATTTGAGTTGGTATTTCAGAGGGAATCCTCAATCTGCATCTTTTGTATATTTAACTAAAATATGAGGATGAGAGGGGTAAGTTCCAAAAGGATTTATGAAAATATAATGGGACTATGGGGCTAGCGACTAGGCAGCCTTGGAGCAGGAGATGTGATAGTGTGAGGGGAGAAAAAGGAATGTTTACTGACCTTTCACCATCTCTGCCATGCATTTTCCCATAATTTAGAAGAACTTCTAGTCTTAGAGAAGAGTAGAATCACTCAAAAGGAAAAAAATGGATTATAGAATATGAAGAAAATCCAGAGAAATACTCCTTTGGCACAGTGGTCACCAGTGAATCACCATTACTGTGGTGAGACGGCCATTCCTTTATAATTTTGAGACCACCAGTGTGGTATCTGTACCCTGCCCAAAAGAGCTATATCTAGTCATATGAATAACACAAACACACGTAGAAAAGAGGGGAATAAAGTGCTGTTCTCAGTTCTTATCAAAAACACAATAGAGAATAGAGTAATGTGTTATGTCACTTTTCTCTTCTGAAATTTGCTATTTCTCTCAGGTATTTCTTCCCCTTGCAAGCTTCCCAGTATTTTACAGAATAAAATGGCATTTTATCTGAAACCATTTGGTAAATGTTCTTTGAGTCTAGGAGGCTGCAATTTAACAAATGGCTTCCTCACACAAACTATAAGTTTGATACAGAATGATTGACAAGGACGCCAACATTTGAAAAGCAGCTAAGAGCTTTAAAGCCTACAGTAGCTGAGGCCAGGACTGAAGTTTATCATCAGCCTTGGAGATTGTGGTTTATGTTGGCAACATAAAATATCTGTCATTTTAATACAGCTCTTAAAAGATTTTTAAACATGTCATTAAACGAACATACCAGAAGGATGGACCCAGAAGAAACCAGTTTTAAGATAACAATAGAATCAAAATACATTATCACCAGATAATAGTCTCCTACTGTTTGATAAAGGATTCAGCTTCTGAACCCAAAACAAACACAGAGGCATAGCCAAGATGTTTGTTTTAGAAGTGGAAGACATTGATCTTATGACACGTTTCTATTACAACAGCTCTGTTACACTCAGCGCAGGCTCTATGTAAAATTATTCTATGTAATTTTGGAGATGTTCAATGGAAGGAAAGTCACTTGTAGTGCAGCACATTTATCCTTTGGCAGGTGTGCCCCCTTCTCCCCTGTGTACTGTCCCTTCCCAAAACAGGATTTGCACCACAGTAAGACAAAAATAAGAGGACCCTGGGTCAATAAGTAGAGGGGATGTATGAGAGGTAGGGAAATGTCCAGAGGCAGGATCTTTTACTGCAGTGTCTTGAAAACTCATGTGTAAAGTTGAAATCCTGTACCTATTTCTTCAGCAGAGCTCAGGATGTACAAAGCTGAGATGCTATACCTATCTTTTCAGCAGAGCTCAGGAGTTGCTTAAAGATGCCATAAAAGTGGCTAAAGGCCATCTTCACTTCCACTGCTTTAGAAATGTATGTGTATTTACATTTTTGAAAAGGTCTGTCCTGTGTCCTTGGGGTGTAAGAATGAGTATCAGTTGGTTGCAAAAGTAATTCCGGTTTTTGCCAGTAAAATGGAATGGATTTTGCCATTAAAAGGAATGGCAAAAAACGCAATTACTTTTGTACCTACCTAATACAACATCTGATTAAAACTTTGGGCACTAGAATCACTTTCTTGCCCTGCTATCAGAATAACTCTCTCTTCCTCTCTGACTTCCATGCTTTACTCAATGTTATACTGTAGATGCCACTCTTTTCTTTCAATCAAACCTCAATGAGTTCTGGTTCCTACTCCAGTCAGGGAAGACCTTTGTATTTTCCTAAATTATGCAATCAGAGCCAATCTTAAGAGTGGGTAGGTAGAATTATTGAAGGACTGATAGATGAATTAACCTGCTCAAAATCCCTCCCACAGTCTAATATTTCCACTGCCTGTCATGCCTTTCCATATATTTTATTCAATTCAACTATGTGACCAGCACTGGTCGTCCCAAATCATTTAGTCTTTCAACAGATATCAGGTAGCAAATATATTGTAAGCAATAACATTGGCTAAGCATTATGCAAGATAACAGTATTATGAAGATGGATGAGGCAGAGACTCAGACAGAAAAAAACTACACCACCAAGATAGGGAGAGAGACAGACAGACAAATTTAAAACTATAATGCTGCAACACAACTTTCCCAAAGAGTACTGAACTACATTGAAGAAAAGTACCTCAGATTGGCAATTAGATCTTAATGATGATGATCTTAAAGAGAGCAATTTAAGGAGAGAAGATTAAAGCTAGATTTCATTAGCGCTGTAATGATTGGGCAGTTAGTAGAAGAGACAATGAGTTTTCCTATTAAAAATTTTTCTTGAGCATTGATAAACACGGGATGGTAGCTAATGCCATCTCCAGGGTCAAGGGAGTATCTGTTTATTTGCCTTGAAGATGGAGCTGTGATCCTATTTAAGAGCTGTAGTGAAAAACACTTTATGCCTTGAATCTCAGAGGACTTTTTTTTTTTTTAAGTTTTTAAGTCAACTTTTGAAGTGAAAATACTACTGGGAAGAGTAGGCTCTTAGTAAAATCTGTCAGTTGTCAGTTAACACCTTAGCAGGGCACAGGATGCTAGGGGGTGCCAAGAGCAGGCAGGAGAACGCTGCTCCTGACGAGGTGGGAGAGCACCCAATATCCGCTTCTTCACAGTCGCATCTGGGAGTCAGCCAAAGAATCCCAGCTGGTCCTGCTTTGACAAACAATCCTCATTCTCCTTTAATAGACTGAAATATAGGAACACAAACAGGGCTCAAATTAATGCTTTTGCATATTGCTCTTCCTTGCTGAGATTCTTTTTTAAGTAAATGAGGATATAGATTATAGAAGCAAACCAAGGATTACATAAGTAGGTTTGAGTATTTCAAATGGTACCAAAACAATGCATATTTGTGAAAAGTTAAAATACAACAGGAGGAATAAAAACAGAGGCCACCTTTCTCCCCTCCCTACTCTGTATGCTCCCACACAATGGCAATCCAGTTACCAACTTGGTGAGGGACTTTCTGTATCTATACTGTGCATTTACACCTGCATGTAAACATAATGCATATATACATAATCTAGTTGCCTGGCACTGTTTTCCCTTCTCTAATATATACACATTGGCAGAAGTGTGATTTGGGGCATGCCCACATATCCTTAATAATAATAATAATAGCTAAGAGTTAGTAAGTACTCATTATATCACAGACATAGTACTAAGCACTTTAATTCTTAGTTTTACAAATAATAATTACCCAAGTGTATTTTCAAAACTAGCCAAAACACCACACAAAAAAGCAAAAGTTCCCATAACCAATCATCCTAATTCTCCTCTGCCATGACCATTGTTTCCAGTTAGGTAGATATCCTTCTAGACATGTTTAAATGCATATAAACACCTATATATACTTGCAGAAACATGGTAAGTTTTGTTTTTTGTAATTATTACCATACTATAGATATTGTGTAAGGACTCACATCTTTCCATTTCAAACCATGTTGATATAATTTATTATTTTTATCATTTGCATAGAAGGCATGCTAATCCATTCTGTGGTTTTACTGGTGGTCTTTAAGACTTATTCCAGTTTTACACAGTAAAAAAAAAATAGCGTAATAAAAATCTCACACGCGCCCTTTGGACACATATGTCGGCATTTCCTTCAGTTAGTGAGAAGAGTAGTTGCAGGTGAAAGAACAGAGAAGACATTCACCTGGCATCCTTTCTTTGCTTACCATTTGCAACAACCCTCATATTCCACTCAACCTCTTTCGGTCTGGAAATCAGATTCTAACAGAAGTCGAGCTTGTGAATTAAGGTAGTGAGCCCATTTAATATCTCTGATAAAACTGATGGATTTAGAAGATGGTGCATACCTTAAAACTGTTCTAATCAAATGAAACTCAGGAACTTTGAGGAGCATTTTGAGACATTTACTCTTTGTTTCGCATACACAGGAAAAAATATAGCCCTGGGAGATGTCAAATACCATCTGTATCAGTTTGCTAGGGCTGCCATTAACAAGGTACCACACTGAGTGGCTTAAACAACAGAAATTTATTTTCTCACAGTTCCAGAGGCTAGAAACCAAGATATCAGCAGGGGCAGTTTGTTCTACAGGCCATGGGGGGAGGACCTGTGCCAGGCCATTCTCCTTGTCTTATAGGTGACCATGTTCTCCCTGTCCTAGCTTCTGGTGGTTGTCGGCCATCCTTGGCTAACCGTGGCTATGGCCACATCACTTCAATCTCTGCCTCCATCTTCACAAGGGTTTCTTCCCTCTGTGTGTATCTGTGTCCAGATTTTCTCATTTATTAATTATCCTTAAAAGGTCACCAGTCATATTGGATTAAGTCCCACCCTAAGAACCTTATTTTAATTTAATGCCCTCTTTACAGACCCTATCTCCAAATATAGATATGTTCTGAAGTCCTAGGGGTTAGGACTTCAACATATCACTTTTGAAGGGGACAAAACTCAGCTCATAGCATCATTTCCAGATCACAGGTGGAGGCAACTATAGAATAAAAGGGAGAACAGAGAATCAGCAGGAAACTGGGTGCTTACTTATCAAGACTCACTTAAAGCCAATGTGTCTTTGCTAAATTTCTTTCAGTTGAATTTTTCAGTTGAGTCAACAATTGCAAACTCACATAGGATGTTTTTGTTATGACCATGGAAATCCTAGGAGTGAATAAGTTAAACTGTGATTAATACTGTTCAATTAAACTCCTGAAAAAGCAAACATGCTTTTAAGAATTTAAAAGCTTTAATATGCTTTCTCATCAACAGTATACAAAAGTTCTCAGTTCCTCATACTGTCATCAATAAGATTTATAAACTTGTTTAAAAATTGGCCTTCTTATGAGTAAAAACCAAAATCTAATCAGTTTTTTATTTTATCTTTTCCTGACGAGTAGGAAGCTGAGTATATTTTCCTGTTTATTGGGCATTTCAGTCCTTTTGTGAACTGCTCATTTATATCTTTGGTCAAGAATTTTATTTGGCTATTTAGGAAGGTTTGTATTAACTTGTGGAGTCATATAGACAAAGCAAATATTTTCTCCTGGACCGTTTTAAAACTCTGTGATGTTTTATGTTATATGGACATTTTAAAATTTTGGATTATTAGTTGGTTCAAATGCTCAGTCTTTTTCTTTGTGATATCTAGGTTTTATATCTTTTTGAAAAGGTTGTCCCTATGCCAAAATTACATAAACATTGCCTTATAATTTCATATATATAATACCTTAATTCTTAGTTTTCCTTATAATTAGATCTTTCATACATTTGGAATATATTGTTGTGACTATTATAGAGAATGTAATTTATTTTAATGGCTAGTCAATTGTTTCTAAATCTTTTAGTAAATAATTTGTGTCTCTTGTGATTTGAATTATCTCATTTATCATATATCACATTATCATATTTATAGGGTCTGTTTCTGAAAAATCAATCCTGTTGTATTGACTTGTTGTGCTTATTTCTGTACCAAAATCATACTGTTTCAATTAAGGTAGCTGTATCACATAGAAAAATATTATTAGAAATATAATAAGGTAACTTTGTAATACAATGTTTGAAATACAAATTTTATTTTTCTTTTTAAACATTTCTTGGCTACTCTTCTCCATTTACTAAAATCAGCTATTCTAGTTTCTTAAAAATCCCAATGATATAATTTCAGCTTATTTCCAGACCACAGAAATAAAACGAGATTACTTATACCCTTGTAATGAAAAAGAGCCAGACTTCAAATTTGTGCTTTTTTTTTTTGAACGCATTAGAGAGTTGAGACACAACAAATAGTCCCAAATATCTCAGGAAAGATGAGATTTACAGAAAGAAAGGAGATGTGAGTGTTCACTCACCTGGAGTAGACAGCAAACATATGGTGGGAAAATTTAAGCTAGAATAGCTGAAAAAAATAGTAAAGGCTGAGTGTGGGCTGGCAGGACAAAAGGAAACCCATGGAGGGCCAGAGGTCTTGCAGGCTATCGCTCCCTGAACCCCACGTGGTGCACTGAGAAATGATTGGAAAGAGATGAAGAAGTGTGGGGAAAACAGCTGTGCAAGAGGAGCAAGATACACTGCCTGATCCCCCTCCCATCTCCACTGAGGAACACAAGCCTTCATTAAAAACCATAGGAATAAAACCACATGGCATCAGGTTAGGCAAAGAGATTTTTGATATGAGACCAAAAATATAATTCACAAAAGACAACAAATGATAAATGTGGACTTTCTAAAAATGAAAAACCTTTTTACCTGAAGGATCTTGTGAAAAGAATGAAATGACAAGCCATGGGCTAAGAATATATATACATATGCAAATTACATTTCTGAGAAAAGACAGTGTCCAGACTATATAAAATCCGAAAAATGCGTTCATAAAAGCATGAACATTCTAATAAAAAATGGACAGAATATCTGAACAAACAATTCAGGAAATATTATTAGATGACAAAAAAATAACAAACCATTTATTCACACAACATACATGAGTCATAAATACATTTTACAAAGTGAAAGAAGTCAGACCCAAAAGCCACATAGTGCATGATTCCATTTATATGACATGCCAGAAGAGGCAAAAGTATAAGTGATAGAAAATGAATCAGTGGTTTGCCAACCTCAGGAGTTTGGAAGAGATGTTGTCTACATAAAGGAATTTATGGGTAAATATAATGGTAGATTCTGACATTTCTTAAGACCTATGGAACTATATACCACCCAAAAGGTGAAACATATTGCATATAAAAATTGTTTCAATAAATTTTATTCTGTATATTTGAGGTTTACAACATGTTATGAGATACATATAGATAGTAAAATGGTTACTATAGTGATGAAAATTAACGTATCTATCATCTCACATAATTGCTTTTTTGTGTGTGACTAAAAGAGCTAGAATCTTAGTTACAAAATGACAAAAATTATAACAAAATTTGGAAATTTTAACAAAAATCCCCAGTATAATTTTATTAATGTTAGTCCTCATTAGAGGATGTACATTAGATCTCTAGACTTGTTCATCCTACCTATCTGGTAGTTTATATCCTTTGACCTAAATCTCCCCATTTCCTCTCTCCTCCCTGGCCCCGGTAACGACTGTTTTATTCTCTATCTCTGCACATTTGACCTTTTTATAAAGCTTTCATGTATAAGCAAGATTATGCATTTTTTTGTGTGTGTCTGGCTTATTTCACTGTGCATGTTTTCCAGGTCCACCCATATTGTGGCAAATGGCAGAATCTCTTTCTTTTTCAAGCCTGAATGATATTTAATTATATTCCTATATTCCTATATATTCATATATATTATTCCATTATATTTCTATTCATATTCATATATATTATTTATATATTAGTAAATTAATAAGGTGTATATATACATAGTCCATTACATACAATGGAATATATTTATATTAACATACATAATGGGATATATATTAATACATATATAATGGAATATGTATATATATACATTTTCTTTTTCCATTTATCCATCTATGGACACTAAGGTTGTTTTTATAACTTGGCTATTGTGAATAATACTGCAGTGAATAGAAGAATGCAAACAGCTTTACAAGGTAATAATTTCATCTCTTTTGGGTACATACTCAGAAGAAAAACTGCTGGCTCATATGCTAGTTCTATTTTTAATTTCTTTAGGAACCACCATATTGTTTCCCACAATGGCTGTTCCAATATACATCCCTACCAGCAGGGCACTAGGGTTCCCTTTTCTCTATACCTTTTCCAACATTTATTATATCTTGTCTTTTGATAATAGCCATCCTAATGGGTGATGTCTCACAGTGGATTTAATCTACATTTTTTAGATAATTAGTAATATTTCACACTTTTCATGCCTATTGGCTTTTGAATGCTTTCTTTGGAGAAATGTTTGTTTAGGTTTCTTGCTCATTTTTCAATGGGGTCATTTGTTTTCTGCTATTAAATTGTAAGAGTTCTTTTTAAATTTTGAATATAATCCCCTTATCAGTTATGTGGTTTGCAAATGTTTTTTCCCAGTTCATAGGTTTCCTTTTCAGTTTGTTGATTGTTTTCTTTGCTGTATAGAGCTTTTGGGTTTGGGGGGATTCCATTTATTAATTTTTGCTTTTGTAGCCTGTGCTATTTGGTGAGATAGTCACAAAATTATTACCAATATCAAGTGTCAAGAAGCATTTCCTCTGTATTCTCTTCTAGGAGTTTTTTGATTTCAGGTCTTATATTTAGAACTTTTATCTATTTCCACTTGATTTTTTTTTGATCTGGTACAAGATAATGATCCAGTTTCATTCTTTTGCATGTGAAAACCTAGTTTTTCCAGTACCATTTACTGAAGCAACTATCATTTCCCCATTGTGTCTTCTTGGTGCCCTTGTCAAAAATTTGTTGACTACATGTGTTTAAATTCATTCCCCATCTCTCTATTCTGTTTCATTGGTCTATGTTCCCATTTTTATAACAGTACTATACTGCTTTAATATAATTTTATAATAAAATTTTACATTAGGAAGTATAATGCCACCAACTTTGTTTTTCTTTCTCAGTATCGCTTTTGTGATTCAGAGTTGCATGTGGTTCCCTACAAATTTTTGGATTCTTTTTTCTATTTCTGTGAAGAAGGCCACTGAAATTTTGATAGGGATTATGTTAAATCTATATAGTGCTTTAAGAAGCATAGAAATTTTAAGAATATTAATTCTTCTGGTCTATGAACATTAAATATCCTTCCATTTATTTGTGTCTTCTTTAATGCATATGAATTTTTAAAAAATTAAATCAGCCAACATGTATGTGTGGGAGGAAGAAAGATGAAATGTGAATTATGACAAATGAATCTATATTATAAATAAATCACATTATCATATTAAAGTGAATGGGAAGAAACAAGATAATTAAGCAACTTTGGAACAGTACTTTGGATACCAGAAAGCTAAAGATGGAAAGACCATACTCAAACACGGTACTGTAGTTGGGAAATTGTTTCTCACAGGGATCTAGGGTAGAAATTTTGATTCTACTTTGTTTTTATACTTGAACAAATAAATAAATGTACTGTGCATAAAGAGACCTAGAGCAAGTAACTACAATTAAGGAAATGAAGACTAGAATGAATCTTGTGGGGCTAGAAAAATGACAGAGGTATCAATACAAACATGTGGTTAAGGATCCGATCCAAGATGGCCCATTAGACATAACTCCAGCACACAACACCCAGCGAGAGAGACACAGAAATCCAGAGACCTCCTAGCTTCAACCAAGGTACCAGGTGCATTTTAACAGGTCTGGTCCAATGGTAAGCAAAGCCCACTCAGTGCAGAACAAGGCAGGGAGGGGTGCTGTTTCACCCAGAAAGTACATCTGACTGGCGAGTCAGAGGCTCCCCCTCTGGCACTCTGGTCCAGATACAGCGCTTCCCCCAAAGCTTCAGCAATACACAGAACAGGGGATCTTTGCTAGTCAAGCACCAGGAATTACAAGCGTGGAGTTGAATGAGAGCCTGTAGACTGAGCTATCGCCCCCTCCCCCTGTCCGGAAAGAGAGGGAGCTGTAAGTGGGAGCAGCTGGGCAGGCCCCTACCCCATGACCAGGGAGAGAAGAAGCTGAAAGGGGGAGATGGCCAGGTGTGGCTGGGTGGGTCCCTACCCTCCAGCACAAACCCCAGAGGGCTGAAGCTCTGACTCTAGTGGGTTGCTCAGCCAGTGCCACAGTCAGAGACGAACACTGAATGATCCAGCCCAGTGGAGGAAGGGCACAACCCACCACTAGATGGGTAGGACTAGACTACATGCTTTAACAAAAAACACAGGAAGCCTACGTAGCAACAGGACAGCGTTCTTGACAACTCAGCAGCTCCTACAGGTCAGTGGAAGAGGCAGGCCTAATCTCCCAGTATAAACAAAAAGACATAGGAGGTTTCCCTAGTAACCCGAATGAGTCCCTAGAAACCCAGTAGCATCTCCACAGGCAGACAAGCGACCTCATCAATCAGGTCCCTGACACTACAGCCAGGTAAATCCACAAAGACATGAAAAAACCAGTGCAGAAAAGATGAAACCATTAAAGACCAGAACACCTCTTCTCCTTCAAGGGATCACAACTCCTCAGCAACACAGGATCACAACTTGAACGAGGAGCGCAACAAATGGACAGAAACAGGCTTCAGAAGGTGGGTAATAACAAACTTTTCTGAGCTAAAGGAACATGTTCTAACTCCATGCAAAGAAACCAAAAATCTTGAAAAAAGGTTAGATGAAATGCTAACTAAAATAACCAGCTTAGAAAAGAACATAAACGACTTGATGGAGTTGAAAAACACAGCATGAGAACTACGTGAAGCAAACACAAGTTTTAATAGCCAAATCGATCAAGCAGAAGAAAGGATNTATCAGAGACTGAAAATCAAATCAATGAAATAAATAGAGAAGGCAAGACAAGAGAAAAAAGAGTGAAAAGAAATGAACAAAGCCTCCAAGAAATATGGGATTATGTGAAAATAACTAATCTATGCTTGATCGGTGTACCTGAATATGATGGGGAGAATGAATCCAAGCTACAAAACATGTTCTAGGATATTATCCAGGAGAACTTCCCAAGCCTAGCAAGGCAGTCCAAATTTCAAATTCAAGAAATACAGACAACTCCACAAAGATATTCCTCAAGAAGAGGAACCCCAAGGCACATAATTGTCAGATTCACCAGGGTGGAAATGAAGGAAAAAATGCTAAAGGCAGCCAGAGAGAAAGGTCAGGTCACCCCACAGAGGGAAGCCAATCAGACTCACCACAGATCTCTCAGCAGAAACCCTACAAGCCAGAAGAGAGCGGGGGCCAATATTCAACATCCTTAAAGAAAAGAACTTTCAACCCAGAATCTCATATCCAGCCAAACTAAGCTTCATAAGTGAAGGAGAAATAAAATCCTTTACAGACAAGCAATTATTGAGAGATTTTGTCACCACCAGACCTGCTTTACAAGAGCTCCTGAAAGAAACACTAAGCACGGAAAGGAACAAGTACCAGTCACTGCAAAAAGCAAACCAGTTGGCAAACACCAAAAATGCAATGAAGAAAATGAGTCAACTAATGGGAAAGAAAACCAGCCAGTAACAAAATGGCAGGATCAAATTCACACATAAAAATATTAACATTGAATGTAAATGGCCTAAATGCCCCAATCAAAAGACACAGACTGGCAAACTGGATAAAAAATCAAGACCCATCTGTGTGCTGTATTCAAGAAACCCATCTCACATACAAAGACACGCATAGACTCAAAATAAAGGGATGGAAGAAGATTTACCAAGCAAATGGAGAACAAAAAAAGCAGGGATTGCAAACATAGTCTCTGATAAAATGAACTTCAAACCAGCAAAGATCAAAAGAGACAAGGACACTCATAATGGTAAAAAGGATCAATCCAACAGGAAGAGCTAACTATCCTAAATATATACGCCCCCAACACAGGAGCACCCAGATACATAAAGCAAATTCTTAACGACCTAAACGAGATTTAGACTTCCACGCAATAATAGTGGGAGACTTCAACATTCCCCTGTCAATGTTAGACAGATCAACAAGACAGAAAATTAAGGATATCCAGGACTTGAATGCAGAAGCTGGACCAAGAGGACCTAATAGACATATACAGAACGCTCCACACCAAATCCACAGAATGCACATTTTTCTCAGTACTGCATTGCACTTACTCTAAAATTTACTACATCATTTGAAGCAAATCATTCCTCAGCAAATGCAAAAGATCAGAAATCATAACAAACAGTCTATCAGACCACAGCACAATTAGACTAGAACTCAGGATCAAGAAATACACTCAAATCCACACAACCACATGGAAACTGAACAACTTGCTTCTCAGTGTCGACTGGATAAACAATGAAATGAAGGCAGGAATAAAGATGTTCTTCAAAACCAGCCAGAATGAAGACACAACTTACCAGAATCTCTAGGACACCTTTAAAGCAGTGTCGAGAGAGAAATTTATAGCAATAAATGCCCACCAGAGAAGAGAGAAAAGGTCTAAAATCGACACCGTATCATCAAAATTGAAAGACGGAAAGGGGCAAGATGAAAAAAACTCAAAAGCTAGAAGAAGACAAGAAATAACTAAGATAAGAGCAGAACTGAAGGAGATAGAGACACAGAAAAAAGCCTTCAAAAAATCAATAAATCCAGGAGATTTTTTTTTTTTTAAAGATCAACAAAACAGACAGACCGTTAGCCAGATTAATAAAAAAGAGTGAAGAATCAAATAGATGCAATAAAAAACGATAAAGGGGATATCACCACTGATCCCACAGAAATACAAACTACCATCAGAAATTACTACAAACAGCTCTACTCACATAAACCAGCATCCAGGAAGAAATGAAAAAATTCCTAGACACTTGTACTCTACCAAGACTAAACCAGGAGGAAGTTGAAACCCTGAATAGGCCAATAACAAGGGCTGAAGTAGAGGCACAATCAATAGCCTATCAACCAAAAAAAGTCTAGGACCAGATGGGTTCACAGCCAAATTCTACCAGACGTACAAAGAGGAGCTGGTTCCATTCCTTCTGAAACTGTATCAAACAATACAAAAGGGGGGAATCCTCCCTAACTCATTTTATAAGACCAACATCATCCTGATACCAAAACCAGGCAGAGACTCAACTAAAAAAGAAATTTCATGCCTATATGCATGATGTACATTGAAGCAAAAATCTTCAATAAAATACTGGCAAATAGATTGCAACAGCACCTCAAGAAGCTTATCCATCACAACCAAGTAGGTTTCATCCTGGGGATGCAAGGCTGATTCAACATATGCAAATCCATAAATGTAATCCATCACATAAATGGAACCAAAGACAAAAACCACATGATCATCTCAATAGATGCAGAGAAGGCCTTCAATAAAATACAATAACCCTTCATGTTAAAAATGCTCAATAAACTAGGTATTGATGGAATGTATCGTACAATGATAAAAGCTATATATGACAAATCTACAGCCAATATCATACTGAACGGGCAAAAGCTGGAAGAATTCCCTTTGAAATCAGGCACTAGACAAGGATGCCCTTTCTCACCACTATTCAGCATAGTATTGGAAGTTCTTGCCAGAACAATCAGGCAAGAAAAAGAAATAAAGCATATTCAATTAGGAAAGAAGGAAGTCAAACTGTCTCTATTTGCAGATGACATGATTGTATATTTAGGAGACCCCATCGTCTCAGCCCAAAATCTTCTCAATCTGATAAGCAACTTCAGCAAAGTCTCAGGATACAAAATCGATGTGCAAAAATCACAAGCATCCTATATACCAATAGCAGACAAATAGAGAGGCAAATCAATAGCAAACTCCCATTCATAATTGCTACAAAGAGAATAAAATACCTAGGAATACAACTAACAAAGGATGTAAAGGACTTCTTTAAGGAGAACTACAAACCACTGCTCAATGAAATAAGAGAGGACACAAACAGATGGAGAAACATTCCATGTTTATGGTTAGGAAGAATCAATATCATGAAAATGGCCATACTGCCCAAAGTAATCTATAGATTCAATGCTATTCCCATCAAGCTACCAATGACCTTCTTTACAGAACTGGAAAAAAGCACTTTAAGCTTCATATGGAATCACAAAAGACCCCGCATAGCCAAGGCAATCCTAAGCAAAAAGAACAAAGCCAGAGGCATCACATTGCCAGAGTTCAAACTATACTACAGGGCTACAGTAATCAAAACAGCATGGTACTGGTACCAAAACAGACACATAGATCAATGGAACAGAACAGAGACTCCAGAAGAAACATCACACATCTACAACCATCTGATCTTTGACAAACCCAGCAAAAACAAGCAATGGGGAAAGGACTCCATGTTTAATAAACGGTGTTGGGAAAACTGGCTAGCAATGTGCAGAAAGCAGAAACTGGACCCCTTACACTAAAATTAACTCAGATGGAGCAAAGATTTAAACATAAAACCTAACACCATAAAAACTCTAGAAGAAAACCTAGGCAAAACCATTCAGGACATAGGCATAGGCAAGGACTTCATGACCAAAACACCAAAAGCAATGGCAATAAAAGCCAGGATAGACAAATGGGACCTAACTAAACTCCAGAGCTTCTGTACAGCAAAAGAAACCATCATTAGAGTGAATTGGCAACCAACAGAATGAGAAAAAATTTTTGCAATCTACCCATCTGACAAAAGGCTAATATCCAGAATCTACAAAGAACTAAAACAAATATACAAGAAAAAAAGAAACAAACCCATTCAAAAGTGGGCAAAGGATATGATCAGATACTTTTCAAAGGAGGACATTTATGAGGCCAACAAACATATGAAAAAATGTTCATCATCACTGGTCGTTAGAAAAATACAAATCAAAACCACATTGAGGTATCATCTCATGCTAGCTAGAATAGCGATCATTAAAAAATCTGGAGACAACAGATGCTGGAGAGGATGTGGAGAAATAGGAACACTCTTACACAGTTGGTGGGAGTGTAAATTAGTTCGACCATTGTAGAAGACAGTGTGGCGATTTCTCAAGGATCTAGAAATAGAAATTCCATTTGACCCAGCAATCCCACTACTGGGTATATACCCAAAGAACTGTAAATCGTTCTACTATAAAGACACTTGCACATATATGTTTATTGCAGCCCTGTGTACAATATCAAAGGCCTGGAACCAAGCCAAATGCCCAACAATGATAGACTGGACAATGAAAATGTGGTACAAATACACCATGGAATACTATATAGACATAAAAAACAATGAGTTCGTGTCTTTTGCAGGGACTTGGATGAATCTGGAAACCATCATTCTCAGCAAACTGACACAAGAACAGAAAGTCAAACACTGTACGTTCTCACTCATAAGTGGGTGTTGAACAACGAAAACATGTGGACTCGGAGAGGAGCATCACACACTGCGGACAGTTGGGGGGGATAGGGGAGAGCCAGCGGGGGGTGGGGAGGGATAACATGGGGAGGGATAACATGGGGAGAAATGCCAGATATAGTATGCACCTAAAGTAAAATAAATAAATAAATAAACCAAACGTGGTTAAAAAAGACACATAAATGATATATAGATAGAAAAATAAACATAAATATGGCTACATACACCAGTGTGTTTGTGTGTCCTATCTCTATCTAGTGACAGGAACTCAAAGCAGTGACACCTCAGTAGCAATTTGCATGCCTAATAGCCTGAACTTGGTTTCTAAACACCATTCTCTAATAAAAGGCACCAGGGCTCATTACAGAACTGGTTTAGTTAAAAGCTGAGGCACATAAAATACAAGGTGAACATGAAGCATCTTGCGGTGCCAGAAAGCATCAAAGTGCCCTTTAGAAAAAACGAATGAGAGCTAGTATTTGATAGCAAACAGGGTGACTGTAGTCAACAATAACTTAATTATACATTTAAAAATAACCAAAAGAGTGTAATTGGATTGTTTATAACACAAAGAATAAATGTTTGAGTGTGCAAATACCCTGTGGTTATTATGCATTGCACGCCTATATCAAAACATCTCATGTGCTCCATAAACACCATATACTCACAAATTAAAAGTTTTTTTTTTAAAGAAAGAAATAAGAAGTGGTCAAAAACAAGAAAATAGAAACTTATCAAAAAACTGTTAAAGTCCATCTGAAAGCTCCTAATGGTCAATGATGGAACACCTTGAACAACAAAATAAATAATATTAATATTTTACTATAATCCAGAGAATATAAATATCCATGACTCTATACCATACAGATATAAATAAAAAAATAAATGTGGCAATTATTTCTTATAGAAGAGTAAGTTAATAAATGCAAAAAGAATAAAGGAATTATGGGGATGTTGTAGAGTTTTTGTAAACACTTAGATAAATATGAAATAATCACAATATAAAAAGTCAAAAAAAAAAAAAAAAAAAAAAAAAAAAAAAAAAAAAAAAAAAAAAAAAAAAAACACTGCCAGAAGAATGTTGATTGAAGTGAAGTTAAAACTACAGAAAATCACTGCTGGAACACCACAGTAGGAAGCACTAATGGCAAGATGTACCAATGGCTACTAAAATTAGTGGTTAAAAGTTTAAGCAGAAACAAACTAAATGTTTTGATGGTAAAACAAATGAATCATATGATCATCATTTAACCATTTTAAGAAGTTTATTAGGTAATTTTTAAAAACTGTTTTTAGTGGATACTGTAAAGCTTAAGAAAAAAACACTTCTTTTTAAATTTTTAATCTATATAACTGATTATTTTTATTCCATAAAGAGTAATCAGGTACTGATTCATGCTACAACATGATTAATCTTGAAAACATGTTAAGTGAAAGAAGCCAGTCACAAAAGACTACGTATTGCATGATCCCATTTATATGAAATGTTCAGAAGAAACAAATCCAAAGAGACAGAGAGTAGATTATTGATCTCCCTGAAGCAGCGGGGGTTGAGTAATGGGAACTGACTGCTAATGGGCTCTGCAATGGGTTGAGTGGTATCCCCCAAAACTTCATGTCTACCTGGAACCTCAGAATATGGCTTTAGTTGGAAATAGAGTCTTCACAGATGTAGTTAGTTAAGATGAAATCAAATTGGATTAGGTCAGACCCTACATCGAATTACTGGCGTCCTTATAAGTAGGCTATGCGAAGACACAGACACAGGGAGTAAGGCCACATGAGACCCAGACACAGGCTATGTAAAGACAGAGACAGAAACTGAAGTGATGCAGCCACAATCCAAGCACTGACAAGGACTGCCAGTAGCCACCAGAAGCTAAGGAGGAGGCATGAAAGAGTCTTCCTTAGAGCAGGAGTCCCCAGCCTTCCTGGCACCAGGGACTGATCAAACCCTGTCTTGATATTTTATTTTTAATTACAAAGGAGTAAATAGTTATCTTAGAGTGCAGAATCCTGGCAGATACCACTTTAATCAAGTAATCAAGTTTAATATCACCAGTATTACAAACCAACATCATGCGTACCCTGAGATGATGCACTCCAGCACATCACCTCTGTGGGATCCATCCCAATAATGCATAACCTGGCATCTAATGAAGAGAAAACTTCAAACAGACCCACAATGAGGGACGGTGTGCCAAACATGACCAGTACACCTCAAAAGTGTCAAAGTGGTGAAAGACAAGAGAAGAACGAGGGTCGCTCACTGATTGAAAGAGTCTAAGGAGACAGGACAACACAGTGTGATATTCCAGACTGAATTCTGGAAGAGAAAAATCAGTGAAGACTAAGAAGTTCTTTACTTAATAGTATTTACCAAGGTTAATTTCTTAGTTTTGATAAATGTTCTAAGGTTGTGTAAGACACTAAGAAGAAGCTGAGAAAATGGTATACAGGGATTTTGTGCTATTTTTGTAAACTTCTATAAACTTGAACTGATTTCAATATAAAAAGTTAAATTAAAAAAAAA
>NW_016107342.1:8112392-8129082 GCF_001604975.1 Cebus imitator | reverse complement strand
GGGGTTTCACCATGTTGACCAGGATGGTCTCGATCTCTTGTCCTCGTGATCCACCCGCCTCGGCCTCCCAAAGTGCTGGGATTACAGGCGTGATCCACCCGCCTCGGCCTCCCAAAGTGCTGGGATTACAGGCTTGAGCCACCGCGCCCGGCAATCTATTTTTATATCTCCTGTTTCTTTTGTATCTTTTATCTCTTTGACCTTTTTGTGACATTCTCGAAGAATTCCTTCATTCTGTTTTCATTTCATGAATTCATACTTTGGCTCTGTTTATTCTAATATTCAGCTTACCTTCTACATGTTGTCTTAAATCAATTATTGTATCTTTAAGATTGTTTCATGAATTTTGAGAACTTCCTTATTACAGCAATCTGATTGTTATTGTTGTTATTAGTTTCCTTGTTGACTGTTAGTAAGCTTAATATATTTCCTCATGACCCCAAAAATTTATATAGCAGTAATAATTAAATTTATGTTAACTATTTGTTCCCATTGTCAATAGTTTTCCTTAATATTTTTATTCCTTTTTTTCTTGTTGCCTGATTTTGTTTGTTGTTGTCTAATTAGTGATAGCCTAGATTGATATGTAATCAAGGTTACAATGAAGGCCTAGATTGACTGATCCTAGAAAATGATATGTCCTAAATCCAGGTGAAAAATATTTCTTTCATTAGCAGTAAATGAAGGTTCAATATGTCCTAAATCCAAGTGAAAAATATTTCTTTCTTTTTAAAAAAAAAAAAAAAAAAAACTTTATTATACTTTAAGTTCTGGGGTACATGTGCAGATCATGCAGGTTTGTTTCATAGGTATACACATCTTTGATTAGCAGTAAAGGATGTTCTGACAATAAGAACCTGGTCTATGCAAATGTCTGGAAGGTTAAAGGGAGTACATAAATCTAGTAGATTTTCTTACCAAGTATTGGTCATTTTTTCATGTAGATATCAATTTCTCTTTGCTCCTAGCAGGAATAAGTGGGGTAAAGAACTGCCCTGGTTTGACAGCCCAAAGTATCCATTCCAGGGATCACTTGTATCAGAACTGTCAAAGGATCTGGCAAGTGAGGTGTAGCCCTGTCAACACCCAACGAATAGTGGAGCCAGCTAATCCAAGAGGAAGGCACTAACAGAACTATTCCATAGCCAACTCTCTATGGCCTTCTCCTTTTCCTAGCCTCCACATTCTCTGACCTTAGATTGCTTTAGAATTCTACTCATCTCAAGCCTTAAAGTTTGTATACTTTGGAGCTGATTTCATTTGCTGGTATATTACAGGAATGATTCAATTTTTTTTTGGTATGAGGATATCCCATCTGCTTTTACATGATGTTATAAGAATATTATTTTTATATTTATACATGTCATGAGATTAAAAGTTGGAAAGAAACGAGAGCTAATGTGTTAAGACAGCAACTTCAAACTGTGAGTCTTTTTCTTAATAGAAAAAATACAACACATTTTCTACCTCACTTTTATGACCTTATATTCACAAGGTAGAACAAAAAGATTATAGCAGAGGGATAGGCAAAGATTTTAGAGAACTATTGTTAACACAGAGAAAGAGAATGGGATTTAGAGGAAAGAACTTAGAAATGATAATTCATAAATATTAAGAAACTCTAAAATTCACAAGAAGAAAGATAGAGAGAAAAATAGAAAAAAGCAAGGCATACACAGAAAAGAACATTGAAAAAGACACCTTCAGACATAAATGGAAATTCAATAAGAAAATGAACACTCATATACACACACACTCACACTCACACATGCCTATGCGTACATGCCCTCTACATAGACTAATTTAACAGACTACCAGTCATTTCTAGGACAAGGTCAATTTTTTCTTCCCCCAATTCAAAGGTACCAGAAAGTTCAGTACTACTTTTTGTTTTACTTTTATTTTCCATGCTAAACACCATGAAACATTTTTTAACTTCTCATTGCCAACGTGAAAGAAAATGCAAAGAGCAGCAGAATTTATTTAAATTAACTAAAATAACACACTAATAGAGTTAAAGAATTGCTGAGGTAATTGCCCTGTGGCATTTCCAGATGTTTGTTGTGCATCCAACAGTGATTCATCCAACCCCCCGCGTACTATCAACTGGTAATGATGGCAGCCAAGACCTGTCTGGAGCAGCCGCTGCAAAGACGGCGGCTGCAGAAGGAAAGGAGCAGCCGGGGATGTGTGTTCCACAGAGCCAGTGGGGCCAGGAACAGGCAGGAGCCCCATCCCCTACCAAGTCAGGGAGCAGGGACCCCATGCTCCTGGGCTCCACAGCAGCCACATAGCCATAGCTGCGGACCCCAGCATCCCTGTGCTCTTGGGGGCACAGAAAGTCCCCAAACCCCCACAGGCTCAGAAGCACCTACTCCCATTGCCTGGCCTCTCGCCACTCCTGGCATACACTAAGGGGTGGAACAAAGCTGTGATAGAGCCCAGGCACTGCTGTGACCCAGCCAGGTGTGTATGTTCAGGGCAGTGTTGACATGCCAGCCCCCAGATGCCCCAACACCTTCCAGACATTGGGCACTGACAAGCATGGGAGGGAGCCCAAGGGAGTTTGAGGGTGGTTTGGCACAGGCCTGCAGGCACTCCTTGGCACGAAATGCCTGAGAGCCATGGACAGCATGTTGATGGCCGCAATTGGCAGACAGGCTCCTGGGCAGAAAGAGGTGGGTACCAGGTGAAACCCCACCTTCAAGCCAGGCTGCCTATTTCAAGTGGAGTCTGCAGCCTGGAGGGAGAACTCAGAGTGCTTTTTCTAGGCCTGCCCATGGACCAATCAGCATGCATTTCTGAGCCCTAAAAATCCCAGATCCAGCCAGACTCAGGTGAAAGGACTAACCAGCTGTGGAAATGTGCTAACTACTGCAGGTCTCCTCTCTACTGAGAGCTGGACATTCATCAGGACTGCCTGCTTAAGGAAAGGAGCTACCCACTTCTGTTCTCCTGAGAGCTGTTCTATTGCTCAATGAAGCTCTTTTCTGCCTTGCTCACCCTCCAGTTATCCACATACCTCATTTTTCCTGCACGCAGAAACTGGGCACCCACTGAATGGTGGGACTGAAAGAGTTGTAACACAAAGAGGGCTGAAACACACCCCACCACCACCACCTTGCAGGTGATGAGAAGAAAAGAACTGTGGCCCTTTGGGGAACCCAGACCTAGGGGCTCACTGAGCCATGGCTGTGATACCCTCTTTGGGGCTCTGCGGTTTCTGGTATCCCCAAGCTTCTGAGAACCACATTTCCTTCCTCCAGATGTGGGTGCCCAGAGCAGAAGCTGCTTGCTCTGCATCTGATCCAGCTCAGCTTGCATAGAGGCAATGCTTGTGCTGATGCCTGTAGCTGCCTGCCTACAGCAGCAGCCATAGTGCCAGGCTGCGTGCAGTGGCTGGACCCCAGACACTGCACTTGCTTGCTCATTCACCTCTCTATGCAATACAGCCAAAGGATGCAGAGGATGCTGTGCCTCTGATGGGTGGGTGGGCGGGCATATGCCACTGTCCCCAGCAATACAACCAGACAACCCCAATGTTTTCGTGTGGCTGTGTTTTTATAATTTCTAGGAGGTGGGGATTATTAAGTTGATTAATGACTGGTGACGTGGCCAGTATCAAAACTGAATAACAAATCAGTTACTTGCTGCAGATGTACTTTTGGACAGCATTGTCCATGGAAATTAGATAAGAGAAATGGGAGAAGATTAATGTAGAAAATAGTTTTTGTTCTTGGTTGTCCTAGGTATTCCAAAGGTAATCAAAAGATAATATGTTCAGGAATCCAAAAAAGTAGGGTCACAACCTCAAATCAAAAACTGCCTTTCTTTCATTTGGTGCTATAGCATCAAATTAGTTGTCTTAGTATGGCAGCAGCAAATATATTAAACTGAAAATGTTTTATATATGAACAGTTAAGGGAAAACTGCTGCATCTCCTGAACTAAATGAATACATTTCCATGTTTTGGCTACTGTGTTTCTCTTTTGCAATTAAAAAAAAAGAAAGAAAAAGAAAAGAAAAGAAAGAAAGTTGCATGCAAAAGAAAACCTAAAAATAGCTTACACAAGGTATCCGTTTCTCTCTTCCTCAAAAGAACTCTAGAGCTAGGGAGTCCAAGACTAATTAACAGATCCATGGTCCACAGAGACACAACCCCCTCTATTCTTCTTTCCAACCATCCTCAGTATGTGACTTCCAACCTCACTGCAAGTCTAAGCTAATTGTTGGAGCTACATTCATCAGAGCCACTTCTAGGCTACAGGAATCAATTGTAGTTTGATATGTATGCAAAAGCTTGCCCTTGTTTTCCGCCCCATTTTTACTTCCTGGAAGTCTCACCAAATAATTTTCCTTTTTCATTACAAGGGTCAGTCCTAGTTATATAGCTACGCCTTCTTACACGTTGGGTTGGGATGCTTAGTCTAAAAGGCTTCCTTGGCATACCAATATACATTGTGGTTTGCTTCTAAAGATGAAGGTCACTACTACAGTACCTGATCCAGAGACTTTAAAAAATCAGGTTCATGACTGGTCTTAGGTAGAGAAAGCAACTTCACCTAAGCTTCATTTCAGGTGTGTTTTGGCTTCAAAAAAAATAAATAAATAAAAAGGAGCTCGTTCATACAGCAGACTCTTGATTTATTTAGCCAAGTTTCCAATATTTAGTGCAAATGAGGAGAACAAACAGCAAGAAAAGATGAGGAGTATCAGTGCAGCATCCTTTGATGGATATCACGAGGCCCAACAGAAGGAACGTGGTGGCAGTGAGAGTGTCGGTTCGGGATGTGGAAAGGCTTACTTTTGTGCTTTACCATAGTCCTTTTATATTTGGGCTTATATCCCTATTGAAGAAGAATTTACATAATCTATGTTTGCTATGCTTCCATTTAAGAAAAGATTTATAGACATGAGGCTGTTTTAATCCTTGAACCAAATTTAATAGTCCCTAGGGTTGCACCCTTTTGGGAGGAGGAGGAGGAAAACTTATCATCCAATTGTTTCTCATCTCTTTCTCAGTCTCCAGTTAAGCTTGATTCTGGGAAGCATGTTTCCCACAACAAACAACCCAAATCCTGTTCCTGGCTTTAATGGCTTTGAGAGTAAGTAGAAAGAAAAGATAGGATGTTTGATGTTAACGCTGCAAGGATTCTGCTTTTCTTAACTCATCACTCAGCTAACCTAAGGATTCTCTGTATGAGCAGCAGAGACCAAATTACTGACACATATATTGCCTTCTGACGAATTTGATTCATATCTGATCCTATTGAAGTTCATATATTTATTTTTCTCAGTTGTTCCAAGAGTTTCTTGGATATTTGTTTACCACCTGTTTATACTGTATTTTCTAATTTTAAACATTTTTATTGATACATAATAATTGCATATATATTTATACATGAATACAGTGTTTAGTAACCCAATAAGTGTAATTAAGATATCCATCATCTTACATGTTTAGAAATTCTTTGTATTAAGAATGTTCTAAATCCTCTCTACTAGGTATTTTGAAATATATGTTATTGATAACAATGGTCACCCTACTGTGCTGTTGGACCCTAGAGCTCATTCCTTTTACCTAACTATATATTTGTACCCATTGGCCAACTTCTCCCCATCCTCCTTTTCCCCCCATCCTTCCCAGGCTCTGGTAATCATTTTACCTTCTACCTCCTTGAGATCCATTTTTTTACCTCCCACATATGAGACAGTACCTCTGATATTTGTCTCTCTCTCCATGTCTTATTTAACATTGAGTCCTTCAGTCTCATCCATGTAACTGCAAATGAAGGATTATTATTTTTGTGGCTGAATAGCATTTCATTGTGTATACACACTGCATTTTCTTTATCCATTCATCAATTGAATGGATGGAATCAACTTAGGTTGACTCCATATATGGGCTATTGCAAATAGTGCTACAATAAACGTGGAAGTTCAGATATATTGATTTCCTTTGTTTTGGATATATACACAGTAGTGAAATTGGTAATTCCATTTTTAATTTTATGAGGAAATTTCATAATGTTCTGCATACTGGCTGTACTGATTTACATTCCCATCAATAGCGTACAAGAGTTCCCCTTTCTCCACATCCTCACCAGCATCTGTTATTTTTTTATTTTCTTGATAATAGCCACTTTAACTGGGGTGAGGTAATCTCTTATAGTGGTTTCAATTTTCATTTCCCTCATGATTGGTGTTGTTGAGCATTTTTTCATATACTTGTCAGCCATTTGCATGTCTTCTTTTGAAAAACATCTATTTAGATCATTTGCTCACTTTTATTTTTTTTTTTTATATTCTTGTTGCATTGTTTGGTTTCCTTATATATTCTCTTTATTAATTCCTTGTCGGACTGTTTGCAAATATTTTCTCTCATTTTATGGGTTTTCTTGACTCTGCTGATTGTTTGCTTTGCAAAACTTTTTAGCTTTATGTAATCTCATTCATCTGATTTTACCTTTATTGCCTGTGCTTTTGAGGACTTACCAAAAAATATCTTTATTCAGACAAATGTCCTGAATTTCTCTAGTCCTTTTTCTAGTAGTCTCATAGTTTCAGATCTTACATATAAGTATTTAACCCATTTTGCATTAATTTTTTATATGGTGAGGGATATGGGCCTAGTTTCATTGTTCTCCATATGGATATCCAGTTTTCCTAGCATCATTTATTGAAGAGATTGTTTTTTCCCTAAAATATGCTCTTGGTACTTTTGGTGAAAAAAATAAAAAAAGAATTGATTCTAAATGCAGGGATTTATATTTTTGGGTTCATTATTCTGTTCCATTGGTCAATGTATCTGTTTGTAGTTATTGCATAACTTTGATTACTACAGATAGCTATGTAGTATATTTGAAGTCAGGGAGTATGAAGTCTCCAGCTTTGTTCTTTTTGATTGGAATTGCTTTGGCTCTTCAGAATCTTTAATGATTTCACACAAATTTTAGGATTGTTCTTTTCCATTTATGTGAGGAATGTCATTAGTATTTTGAAAGGAATGTCATTAAATTTGTAGACTGCTTTGGGTACTACGGACATTTTAACATTAATTCTTACAATCCATGAACCTATCTTTTAATTTTCTTGTGTTTGCGTCAATTTCTTCACTGTCTTAAGGTTTATATTGAGTTACTTCACTTTTTTTGGTTATATTTTATTCCCAGTTATTTTTTTGTAACTATTATAAATGGAACTGATTTCTTGATTTCTTTTTCAGATTGTTTGCTGTTGGCATCCACCAATACTACTGATTTTTGTATGTCGATTTTGTAATCTGTCTCTATACTGAATTTGTTTATCATGCCTAACTTTTTTTGTTTTTGTTTTTTGGTGTAATCTTTGGGCTTTTCTAAATGTAAGAACATGGCATGTGCAAACAAGGACTTTTTTTTTTCCTTTCCTATTTGGATTCTCTTTATTTCTTCCCCTTGCCTAATTACTTTGGTTAAAATTTCCAGTACTATGTAAACAAAAGTGGTAAAAATGAGAATTTTTCTTCCAGAACTTAGAAAGTTTTTAATGTTTTACTCTTCAGTATGATGTTAGCCATGGGCTTTTTCATATATGGTATTTATTGTTTTGAAATATGTTTCCTCTATGCCCAGTTTCTTGAATTTTTATCAGATGGAATGTTGGATTTTGTCAAATGCTTTTTCTGTATCTCATGAGATGAGCATACGGTTTTTGTCTTTCATTTTTTTTGTTGATATGGTTTACAACATATTTTGATTTGCATATGTTGAACTATCCTTGTATTCCTGGGATAAATCCCACTTTATCCAGTGCCGAACATAATCTTGAAAGACACAGTCCCACCTACCACAATTCTGAATGTTGAAATTTCAAAGAATCAAAATTCCTAAATGTCAAAATCATGAAAGTGTCAAATCGATAAGACCGAAAATCCTGAAAATCACAATCCCAGTGTGAAATCCTGAATTTTAAAATCCCTAAAGCCAAATCTGAGTACATGATTAGTGTGTTTTAGTTGCATACAGGATAGTTGCATCCTGTTAAGTGGAAATATTACTCTGTTATTGTCTTTATTTGCATCTGGTAGAAATTTCACACATGGATTGGTCATGTGATATTAACATAATAAAAACTCCAGTTTAAAAATACATCATGTGTCCACACTGATATTCTTTTCAGCTGATATAACTTCAGATTTTAATGAATTAAAGTTTCATTTGCCTGAAGAAGGCAGTGAAGTTACTAACTGGCTTGAAAACAATTATATGCACAATAGAATAAGAAAACACTTATGCAACAGTGTTGCCATTAGATCATTGGTATTATTTCCACCATATTTGTGTTCTTTATATGAATACATGTGGAATGGATTTCTGCATACTCAAAACAACGTAGATGAACAGCAAGCACAGAATATAGGAAAATGTAATACAGAATGCTCAATCAGTTTACCTCAAATCATAGAAAAATTTCAGAAAGAGCTGTGTCACATAGAAAAATCAGTGTGACCATTTTCACCAACCAAGGAGAGCCATACCATAAAAGAAAAAAGTAGGTATTTGTTTAAATGCAAGCCTTCAAAAATACTTAGTGATCATGAATGTCTTCCAGCTCTTATCGACTATTTCTGTGCATTTTTCCATAATTTATCCTTAAATTCTCTTAAATTTTTTGGGGGATGGTGATTTTTGTTCTTTTAGTTTTTCCCCACTATTTTAAATTGTCAGCATTATATTTTATAATTTGCTATGTTACGTATTTCATTTTTGCATCATTTTCAATACTGGAAATATAAATTACATGAGGACTTTTAGAGGGTTCTAATTTGTTTATGCATTTTCGAAAATTTGGCTCCACAAAGGTGCATTACCACAACGTTAACTTTGTGTATAAGCATTGTGTATACATAAAAATGTTGAAACATTCTCAATACATGAAGAGATATTCTCTTGTACATGTGCGTCTGTAAAAGATAAAATTTCTCAAGATCTTGATTTTTAGGGCAACTGCATATGAGGTGGTGACTCATCATGGTTTTTGACTGATTTTATCAAAAGGCTTAGAGTATCTATCATAGTTTTTCAGATGACCATAGTTACAAAGCTGGGTGCACACAATTACCAACCATCATGATATATATTTATACATTTTTTCTTTTGATATATTTCTTTATGAATGCAGTTCATCTGCTCATAACTTATATCTGTGCAACTGTCATTAGTATACCTGAGTGTTTATGTTTGATAAAATATGTATGTTATTGCTTATTTTATTGGGCAAAGTGACCTATGAAGTGTTGTGTTTTTATGTTTTTCAGATATATTCCCATTTAAAAATGTAAATGAATGTCTTATAAATAATTGTTAAATTGTTCCTTACAGAATTATATTTTTGGGATTTTGATCTTTTAGGATATTAACATTCAGTAGTATGATATCAGTATTATGCCTATTGGGGTTTTGACCCAAATCCCACTTAATTCTGTTGTATTTTATTTTTGGTGTGTTGTGGAGTTTGGCTTGCTAATATTTTGAGATTTTTGCATTTATGCTCATCAGGAATATTGGCCTGCAGGTTTCATTTTTGTTGCATCCCTGCCTGGTTTTGGTATCAGAGTAATGCTTGCCTCATAGAATGAGTTAAGAACAATTTCCTCTTGTTCAATTTTCTGAAATAATTAGAAAAAAATGGTGTTAGTGCCTTAAATGTTTGGTAGAATTCATCAGTAACACCACCTGTTTCTATGCTTTTCTTTATTTGGAGAATTTTATTACTGAGTTAATCTTATTACTAATCACTGGTCTGTTCATTTAAAAATTTTATTTCTGGTTCAATCTTGACAGACTACATATGTCCAGGAGCTTATCCAATTTGTCCAAGTTTTTCAAATTGTTGGCATATAGTTTTTCATAATAGTCTCTGATGATTCTTTGTATATCTGTTGCACCAGTTGCAATGTCTTTTTAGTTTTTAACTTTATTAATTTGGGTCTTTTCCCCTTTTTCTTGAGTAATCCAGCTAACAGTTTGTCAATTTTGTTTATCCTTTCAAAACGTTAACTTTTCATTTTGCCGATTTTTTGCTTTTATTGGTCACTATTTCATTTATTCTGCTCTCTTTATTATTTTTTTCCTTTCTGATTTTTGGTTTTGTTTATTCTTGCTTTTCTATTTCCTTGAGGTGGGTCATTAGGTTGTTTATTTGAAGTATTTCTGCTTTTGTGATATAGGCATTTATAATGCCTATAAGAGGGCTATAAAATTCTCTCAACACTGCTTGTCTAGTATATTATAGGTTTTGGTATGTTGTGTTTTCATTTTCATTTGTTTCAAGACATCCCTTTATTTTCAACTTAATTTCTACATTAACCTACGGTTGTTCAGGAGAATGTTGTTTAATTTGCATGTATTCATATGGTTTTCCAAAGCTCCTCCTGTTATTTATTTCTAGTTTTATTCCACTGTGGTCTGAGAAGATACTTGATATTATTTTGATTCTTAGATATTTTTGCAAAATTGTTTTGTGGCCTTACATGTGGTCTTTCCCGGCGAATGTTTCACGGGCTGATGAGAAGAATGTATGTTCAGCAGCTGTTGGCTAAGATATTTTGTGTTTTTTAGGTCCATTTGGTCTATAATGCAATTAAAGTCCAATGTTTCCTTGTTAATTCCCTGTCCAGATGATGTGTCTAATGCTGAATGTGGGGTGCTGAAATTCTCAACCATTATTTTATTGTGGTCTATCCCCAGGCAGGATGCAAAGAATCCGGCAGTGGCCCTGGAGGGCTGGGTGAATAGGCTCTCAGGTTTCTAGATGGCACATGTGAGTGTCAGCAGTGGCAACATTGGGCTCCAGGCCAGCTGGCCCTTAGGTTTCCAGGTAGGGTGCATGGTCACTGGTGGCCAGGTGGTCTGCTCCTAGGGTCCTTAAGTGGGGCACTGGATACTAGCAGTGATGATGGTGAGTTGGTCCTCAAAAACCTAGGCAAGTATGTAGGCACCAGCAATATCAGCAGCAGGCTAGTCAGTCCATTCTCTGGGTGGTGTGCATGTGTCGGCAGTGTCCATGGTGGGTGGGGTGGGATAACTGGGTGCTGGTGTTGTTTATATAAGGTAAACAGGTCAGCTCCAAGGTCCCTAGGTGAGGTATAGGGATACATCATGGCCCAACTGCTGGAAGGGAGCAAGATCAGTGTGTGTGGTGGTGGCCCCAGGCATGCTGCTTTTAGGCTCTGGTAAATCCCGAAGTTGTGGAGGCCACCTCCCTGATGTAATGGACTACCTGATTCCCAGTATATAGGATGCTGCATGGGCTTAGGTGCCAGCAACATAGACACATCCTTGGATCCAGCAGGAACCACAATGCTGCAGTCCTCTGGGTAAATGTGGGAGACATTGATGGGGCCCTGGAATATAGGGATATAGAAAATATTGAACTGTAGGGTAGGATATAGGGTAGGATATAGTACAGTGTTGGTTCCATTCCCAAAATGGTTCTGTGCTTCAGCAGCTTGGGTTCTAGGGGATGGACCCAGCATGAATTCCCTCTCAGGAACAATGCAGTATAATGGACTCCAGACAGCTCCCTACACTAGGCTAAGGGCCTATGAGGGCAGAGGGGATTTCCTACAGTTAGAAATGCAGATGTCCATGATGATAATGTAGATTTCTGGACATCTCTTACTTACTTATTCCCTGCAATGGGGAGTTTCTGCTGGTTCTGAGCTTATCCTGCCAGCTGTGTCACTTCACTCTCTATGCTGCCATCTCTAGTATCCATGACTTTCAGCTCTACTGGAAACAAGAAAAAAATAGAAGAGAAAAATAGAGAAGAGTCAAATCAAATCAAGTGTTCATGCCTTAGAGTGTCCCTGTCACTACTCTGCTGGTTTCCAGCATCTTCCTCTGATGCTTTATTCTCTGTATAGTAATCTACTTTCTGTTTTCATCCTTTTTTATTGAGAAGACAACTGCTAGGCTCCTTGAGTAAGCCATCTTGATGACATCTCTGAAGTTCACATTTAGAGAAATTAAGCCATTGCATAATGATGGGAGGATAAGAGTATAATTTACGGTAGTAATGACAACCTCTGACAGGTTTTCAGTCCAGCAGCCTTTAGTCTCCTGAGATTTAAAATATAAATGGAAACATTAAATATAATGTAGAATAGTGATATGACAAATGATGAATTAAACATTAAAAGTTTTAACATATTAAAATAAGAATCATATTAATGTTTAAATCAATGGCAATCACTTTTTTTTCTAAAAACATTATTTTCTAAGAGCTTAAAACTCTCATTGTGTTATAAATATTTTTTCACACCATCTCTGAGAGATAGACTCTGGGCTTTTCCTAAAGTTATTTTAGACAACTTAGAAGAGATCCTCAATTATGCAATTAACACTAATAAACAACGTTAGGCAAGACACCTAGCATAAAGACAAAGAGAGGTAGAGCTATGCATTAATTGATCATTAGTTCTGAATGTGTATTATTTGGCTAGCTGTTTTGTATATTTTAGTGTTAGTCCCTGCATGAATAGTTATAATGTTGTTTGTATCAGAGATTGATCTATGCTATCAACAAGATCTAAAAAGACAAGCAAAGGTAAGAAGAGAAAAAAAGTCTAAAAGAGATGATTTGTAAGGCATATAACAAAGGATTAACAGCAACAAAACATAAAGAATATCTACAAATTAAAAAGATACACTGACAATGTTAATAATTATAGCAATGTGGTAGTAAAACTGGAAACAACCTAAATGTTTATTGCTAGAAAATCATTTTTAAAATGCAAAGAATTATACATCTCTACTATGTAAAATGTAGACAACCATTAAGAGTTTGCATTTCTTTCAATATTTGTTGCTTACTTAATAAAATCCAGGAAATGGAAGGTGAAAATCACAGCTTTTAAACAATGGTAGTACTTTATTAGTTTATTACTTATGTAATAGTTGGTGTGAGTCTTTAGAATAAATATTGTGAACTCTAGATGTTTCATAAATGCTAATTTAATAAGCAGGCATAAGGGACCTAAGAATATGAACTTGACTACAAAGTAAGGTACATAAGACGCAGGATTTTCCTTAAGCTCAGTGAGAAACTAATTTCTTCAAGTAAAGACTTAGCAAAGAATGATTAATCTTCAAGTGAAAATTTTAAAAAATAAAGTCTTAAGAACCACCTACAGCACTCTCTGACAGTTGTTAAGACAACAGCCAAAGAAAGGTTTTTGCCCAACCACTCCCAATTACCAGCCCAGTTGCCACAGATTTTTATCCACCTGCCCCATCTACTATTGTTCCTCATGTATTAAGAGGGCTTATTAAAAGTGTTGGCTGAAAGCACAATAAACTCAGAATTGTGGTGAATTTGAAACTGATAAAAGAAAAAACTCTATTCTTTGTCCTAATTGATTCATAACCTAATTGAGACCCTATAAATATATAAGGCAACCCTTCCCTACATTTAATTCAGTTTAATAATCAGAGAGTGCCTGTAATGCTGAAATTAGTGAAAAGGTCCATCAATTGTTTGTAAGAGTCACTTACCATGTTGATGACAATATAGTCAAGTTCTCAAACCCAATAACAAGGGCCATCCTAGATTATGTCTACTCATCCTTAGCATATACAGATGGTCCCTAACTTAACGGCAGTTCAACTTAAAATTTTTCAACTTTATGATAGTGCAAAAACAAAACACATTCAGTAAAAACTATTTTTGAGTACAGATACAACCATTTTGTTTTTCACCTTCAGTATAGTATTCAATAAGTGATATGAGATATTCACACTTTTTTATAAAACAAACTGTATGTTGGATAATTTTGCCCAACTGTAGGCTGATATAAGTGTTCTGAGCATGTGTAAAGTAGGTGATGGTAAACTATGATGTTTGACATGTTAGGTGTATTAAATGCATTTTTGAATTATGATATTTTCAACTTACAATGGATTTGTTGGGGCATAATCCCATTGTAAGTTGAGGAGTATCTGTACACATATCTCTTCACTCACTGTTTTTGGAAGCAGAGTCATAAGCAATAGCCTTGGATGCCTATTCTTTTTCTCAAATTTTCCTTTCACAAACAGACTAAAAAAAAAAACAAAAAAAAACAAAAAAAAAACTATGCCAAGCCCTTATTCTCTTGATTCTTCAATGCCCTGACTGGAAACTCCTGCTTCTAATATTAGTCTCATAGGCTACAGAGCAACCTTCAACCCTATTTTGACGACCAATTTAGACTCTATTCTGTGAAAAATTTATTTTCACTCCCCAAGCCAATCAGAGGAAACCTGAGAGTGGACGGCATGTTGCCTTTCTGTCAGAGCAGAGTCTACAGTCACACACACACATAAACCCAGCACCATAATATGGCCAACTCATAACACAGTATCTCCATTTATAATAAAAATATGACAGAATACACGATTAAAATGTGACTTCCTTGGTAGTGGTTAGAAGGGAGAAAAACTAAATATATAGGATCCAATTCATAAAAGCTTCTGCAAAAATTTTCCATAATGAACTGGGCAGGAGATCAAGGTCAAAATCCTGCTTCCACACACACCTTCCGAGTTTCTGTGGATGTATACAACTTTATATGTAAGTAATTAAATCTGTGCCCCCCCCACCCCATGATACCTCCCAATGTTCTCTCATTTTGTCTTAAATCTACTCCAATTGGCCCTTTGTTCCTTCAAAGATTTCCATATCCACTCATGTTATCAAACATTTCCTTTCAACATTGCCAATGAACTCCATGTTGTGAAGTCTATTGGTCAGCATGTCTTCATATAGATCAGTAGCAGTATTTTAAACCAGTTGATCCCACCCACCTCTTTAATATACTTTTTGCATTTGGCTTCCAGGCTGGCAGAATCTTTTCTTTTCCATCTTATTCCAGTAGCTACTCCTTCCTATTCTTTTTGCCGTCTCCTCCCTTTTTCCCCAATTTCTAAGAGATGTGGCCCAAGAATCTGTTTTGGTTCTTTTCTGTTTTCTAGGGATACTTCCAGGGTGATTTATTCTTACCTAGGATCTTGCGCTTTTAAAAGTATCTATGTTCCAAAGAGTCTTAACTTTTTATCTTCTTTCAAAATTTCTCCTCTGAATTCAGACTACCTATGTGACTTATCTACTTCAATGTTTAGTATACATCTCAAGCTTAACAAGTTCAAAGTGGAATTCCTGTCCTTCCCCTCTAAATCAGCTTCCCCTACAGCCTTTCTAATCTCAGGTGTGATAATTTTATTATTTTACTTACTCAGGCCAACAAACTTAAAGTCACTCTTGATTCCTTGCTTTTTCTCCTTATCCACATTTATTCAGTCAGGAATTCATGCTAGTCCTACCTTCAAAGTTATCCATTATCTGACAATTTCTTACTATCTCCACTGTTTCCACCTTGATTGACATCATCACCTTTTTACATTTAGACTGCTGCTATGGTCATCTCATTGGCCTCGCTGATTTTGTTCTTGCCTCCAACTTACCCCAGAGTGATCCTTCTTTACCTAAGTCAGTCCTTGGTTTCTTGAAGCAAATAATGTAATCTATCTGAGAAGCACATCAGTTATATAAAAATGAATTTAATAATATCTGACTTTTATTGGATTTATCTAAGTAATCAATAAGATGATGGAAACCATGATCAAACGTAGCACATAGTATATACTTAATTATAGTAGTATATATAGATTAATTTTATGTCATTTATGTAATCTGTTGTCTCCATAAATTCGAAGCTATTTGTTATTTTCCAGGTATTGGAGAGTTCTATTGTCTTAACATTTATCTCCCCAGTATATAAATGTTGAAATCCTAACCCTCAAGGCTACTGTATTAGGAGACAAGCCCTTTGGGAGGTGATTAGGTCATGATGGTGGAGTCATGGTGATTGGGATTCGTGTCCTTATAAAACAGACCCCCAGAGAGCTAGCTATTCCCTTTGCCATGTGAGGACACAGCAAGAAGTTTCCTGCTTTGAAGGAGGAAGTGAGCCATCACCCAATAACAAATATGCCAGTGACTTGATCTTGGACTTCCCAGTCTCCAAAACTTTCAGAAGTAAATTTCTATGTTTATAAGCTACCCGATTTATGGTATTTTGTTATGGCAGCCCAAACAAAGACAAACAATATGATTCAAAGTTCTCTATATTCACAACCACTAAGTTACTGTTGGAAGAAATCCTGGACCCCTGTGAGCACCATGAGCAGCCTAAAACCTGATTTACTGGGCCATAGGAATTGCCAAGAGAAATATATATTTTTTAAATCTCAAGAATACATTACAACATGCCAAGGATTTCCATGAATCAAGGGAATTAAGGAAAATGTCAAACCTGACATAATAGAGAAAAGAACTGTTGGATCCTCATGGCTGCTCTTTCTCTTTTGAATGTAGTCAACCCACCCATGCAACAGTAAGAATTTTTCTGAGACTAGCTCCTGCAGTCAGCCCATGACCCTCTGTTACAATGTCCATGACTCTTTCTTCACCCTTCACCCTCATCCACTTCTCCACACCAGTTTTTTTTTTTGTTTTGTTTTGTTTTGAGACAGAGTCTCACTCTGTCACCCAGGTTGGAGTGCAGTGGCTCACTGCAACCTCCGCCTCCTGGATTCAAGTGATTCTCCTGCCTCAGCTTCCTGAGTACCTGGGATTACAGGCACCCACCACTATGCGCTGCTCTTTT
>NW_016107342.1:8099515-8112372 GCF_001604975.1 Cebus imitator | reverse complement strand
AGTAGAGAGGGGGTTTCACCATGGTGATCAGGCTGGTCTCAAACTCCTGACCTTGTGATCTGCCCACCTCGGCCTACCAAAGTGCTGGGATTACAGGCATGAGCCACTGCGCCCGGCCTCCACACCAGTTTTATATATTATGCCCCAAATTTGTTTTTGTGACTTGTGTGATTCCGCTTCTTGAACACCCCATTGACTTTTAGCATGCCACATTGTCTTGTATCCAGCAAACCTGCAGCTCTGGGCATAAGAAGTTTCTTTCTCATCCTCAGCTTTGCAGATGCCAGTATAGCCCCTAGTCCTACTTGCCATCAGGGGCATTCATCAGACTGTCACTTTTGGGGTTCTAGAGCTAAATACTAGCAAGACAGTGATAACAATTTGATTAGTGCTTTTACCCAGAAGAGGAGTGGCCAACCTGTTTTATATGCATAACAATAATAATAATAATTAACACTTCTTTAGCACTTACTGTTTTGGTGCTTTACATGTATGAACTCATTTAATCCATATGAGCACTCTATGGAGATAAGAAATTGGAGGTCCAGAGGGGTTAAGTATATTTCTTAGGTCACATATAAAGAGTAATGTTTCTAGAATTAGAGCCTGAAATATCCACCTTGGCATTTGTGCTCTTGACCACTATACTGTGCCATACATAGCCTCATAAAAATAAAGTAGTTAGTAAAATACATCATATCACAACTAAAGTATTTTTTCTTATATGTCAAGAAATTTACAGATTGAGAGCCAATTAATTAATTCAGGGATCGAAATGGCTAGAGTTGATGATCAAAATTGAACAATTACATTTCATAGTTGGGAAACTAAAAATCAGTAGCCAGAACTTCACAAAGCTGATGAGTAATGACATCAGTATCAATAAACACTTAAAGGAGCTTATGAGAAATTCAAACGGCAAGAAAGTTCTTTATAGTGGTACCCAGGGCATGTGGTAACATGCAAGTATAAGTGTACAGACATCTGTAGGTATATCTATTAAATCATTCAAACCAAATTGAGGCAAAGAGAGTAGGTAAATCCGCATTTTACAAGGAGGCATTGGCACCAGCCATTATGGGATTCAAAATAAGGCTTTGCTGTTTCCCTAGATTGTTTGCCAGTGGTGTTGTCTAATATTCACTGGGGAGCAAGCCCTGGCTCAGTGTTTGTCTGAAAGTTCCTGCCAATCAAAAGCACTATAAAAACCTGGGTAATGGTAAGAAAAAGGCCAGCAAGCCCGAGATAAGACAGTACTTTTCAAATGAAATTATATCACAAACTTCTACTTATTGAGCAATAACCATACCATCTACTGTCCTCGGTGCTTTACTTCAATGTATTTAATTCTACAAGAAACATGCAAGAGAGACTTGATTATCCCTATTACATATGAGGAAATTCAGGCCCTTAAGGGACTTACTCAGCCAAGACTCCATAGTAAGTGTTAAAGTTTGGATTCAAACCCAGTTTTTACGACAGCAAAGCCTATGCTCTTAATCACAAAGCTATTGAGAAATAAATAACCATTGACAATTGTGTATAATTCTTTTGCCTGATTTGTCTAGAATGCTGAGGCAAAGGAGGTCAAGAATTTCTCCGTTAAAATATCCATATCATTGTCTCCATTCACGACCACTTGGCAATATCTGTGTACAATCTTTAAAAATAATCAACTCTTGTTACCTCCATTCCATTCCCTTTACTCTCCCATCCGTAATATATGCCATGTAGAATAGAAAGACCCTGAGAAGGACTTACAGAATTAAAAGTGCTTCCTGAAATGTCACTGACTTAAGCTACTGTGAGCCGCCTTTATGTGACCCTGTCTAAAACAGATGTAGGCTCTGTGTTCTTTCATGCCATTGACATGTTTCCTAAGAGGCTAGAGAACAGGCAGATTGACTGGTCTAGCATAACCAGAGCTTGGGGCAAAGGGGAGTCTTTGACCTTTAGGCAGTCTGTAACTTTATATTGACGTCATGCTTCCCACCCTAGCGCACCCCGAATAACACTTTCCCAGGCAAGGTGCCATGGGAAGAAACTAAACTTTGATAGGTGGCATTTAGAAATGTCCTGAAAATTCTGTAGAGAGAAAATGGCCTCTCACACTGCTCTGGTGCCTCCATGTAGCCGTCAGAACATGCGTGAGAGCCCAAGGCTATGACAAGCTTATTGTGCAGCTTGGAACAATTCTGTGATTGTGTCAGTATCACCCTGTTTAGATTCATATCACGGGCAGGATGTGAATGTGTCCCAAGCAGAGTTTGACAGCTGTTTCTGAGCTTTCTAAATCAGAGATAGAAACAGATATGATCTTCATAGCCTCCTTTTTGCATTATATTTCCAAATGGGTGTATTGCCTTTCATGTTACACAACCAACCCCAGCAAGTTTACTCAGCCTCCCACCTTATGCAGGCCTGCCCAGCCCTGCCTTGCTGGCCACTGCCATCTTTCCATAACCATTTTCCACGATACTCATAATTGTGTCAATACCCTGAAGACCTGATAGACCTGACATTGCTTTGAAGAATCACTAACAAAGGACAAATATCAGTTACAGGTTAACAGAAGAAGGAACTCAGGCTCTTGGAAATTGAACAACACTGTTTCAACAAATAGAAATTATCACAGTTGTCCTATAGGCCATCCACTTATTCAACAAATAATTGCTGAAGATGTCCATGAGCTAGGCCCAATACTATATGCCTGAGGTACTACATTAAGCAATCACATTCCTGTTTCTTAGAAAGCTTGCAGTCTAGTGATGGTAGTAAATGATGGTAGCAAAATTATATAGAGACAACCTCATCAGAATGTAATGAGAGTTAGGAAAAAAAAAAAAAAAACCACAGCCAATAAATAACTATGGGCCCAGAAATAACAAGTGAGACACATGTATAGGTTATTCCCTTCTCCAGGTGCTAAAGCACACAAGACATGTAAACACTGGAGGGGTTTACCAAAAGCAGGAGCTAGTCAGCCTTCCTCTCTCTTCCCACACCCACATGACTTACAACACAGGAGTCCACCTCCCATACAACAGGTTGTACCAAGGGGTACACCTGACAGAAAGACAACTTTGTAGCCCATACTTAGGCTAGAAAGGAAAATAATGTTTTAGAAGGTATGACAGCCTCCAACCTCAAGATATTACATAAGCTAAGCCCATACTCTCTCCCTGTTAGGAAATTTAACTGAGAAGCGGGCAATAATTTGTCAATTGGTGGTGAGGCAGGAATGGAAAACACCACAGGGAGTGTAGCTATTAGTACCAAAAGCAAGAATGAGTCCAGCATGGTTTTCTGAAATCCTGAAAGTGTTCTTGAACCCATAGTGTCACCCTTAGGTTTAAGTTTCTGTGAAGCCAGGCTGTCCTGCTGGTCCCATCTCTGGGTCCTCACGAAGTCATGTGGCTCCCACATCATTAGTCTCAGCAAGTGTCCTTTTGTTGCACTATCCTGAGTTATCTCTGCTTCATATAATAAAGGAGCTTACTAGGTGGGCCTAAAGGAAAACAACATGTCCAGATGTCAAATCCAGCAAGTCAGAATTGAAAGAAAACATGTATTAATTTTTCTGTGAAACCACACAAATATGAATTTTAAAAGTTAACAACCTCCAAATGGAATTTCCTTTGATTACCATCACTTTCCCTCAAAAAAGCTAATACAGAGTGACCTCTGCACCTTTCTTCAAGCTCATAATACATATGCATACAGAGTCATACACAAACATATAAGGTCTTTTGGGTTTGTTTGTGGACACTGTTTTTTTTTTTTTTCTAAGCATTTATAGTTATAACCTATTTGTTCAGAGCTCTTTCTGAGGCTATTCAGGGATGGTTTAATGCTGTGAGAGCTCATAAAAACCTAGATTCTAATTCCAAATTTTCACTAGTTCCCCATGAGATTGCATAGAAATAAATTTAGCCCTTACTAAATTAGGGTTCCCATCTTTTTATCAAAGACAAGAGGCAATAAAGTAGCCTTGCCCTTGGTACTGTGCTAAGTAAATTTTAAAAACTCTATCCTTGTCTTATAGATGCCAACAGAGCAAATAATAATAATAATAAATTAAAAAAATAAATAGTACTGAGCAATAACCTGAAAGTGAATAGCACTATGCTCAAAGGAGCATGACTAGAAAGTAACACTTCCAGCCTTCCCACCTCACATGCTTGATACAAAGAGACAGAGACAAATACATACCCAACATAAGCTACCAGTAGGAGAAATCTTTCCTGGTCTTAGCTATAAATCTACAAGTGACTTAAGCAAATTGCTTAACATCTTGGCACTTAGATTGGTCATAAAATTCAATTCAGTACATTTTGATGAGTATTTATCTCTCTGTGTTAGGTAATAGGTACTGAGAAAAAAAAAAAGATTAGGACAGAATTTCTGCCTTTAAATTGTTCGCAATCTCAGTAACAATGGGGAAGCAATATGAACAACAAAGCATAACAAAATTATCTTGCAGCCAATACAAAATATAAAGCATCAAAGGAAGAGAAATTACTTCTGCCCCAGGAGCCTTGGAGCTGGGAAGAGTTTAGTAGAGGAGGTTTCTGTTCAGCTTTAGTTTGGAAGTCATCTAATAGAGTAAGAGAGGTAAACTGTGGAATCTGAGAGAACCCTTCCAACTCTGACTGCCTTTGAGCTTTCAAGATAGACATGTGACATAGGTTATGCTTCCTTATTCCCACATACACAAAATCAAGATATAGGTATACAGGTAGCATTTTTAAATGGGTATAATGTCTAATGAGCAGGACAAACTCTGCTTGTGGTTTCACTAAAGCTCATCAATCCCTTTCTCATATCTTCCTACCCCTTCATCTTTAAACTACAATGACTACTTGAGACTAGTAAACTAAGCTAATCTTAAGTTTCATGCAGCTTCCACTGCATTTTATCCTCTTGAATATTAATGGAGAAGAGATGCTATTGAAGCAGAGTGTTCCATTATTAAGAATACAGATAATATAGTTAGGTTTGGATTTTGGCTTTATTAATTACTCCCTACATGCCTTTGAACAAATTATCTAACTTCTCAGAGCATCAATGATATCTGGATATTTTAAATATTAAATTAAGATAAAATTTAAAGTACAGGGCTGTTAGAGGATTAAACATTTTTTGTAAGTTTTTGGCTTCTGGAATATAAATGAGATATTAATAAATGGTTGAGGTTATGATGATGATGATAGTGGTGATGATGACATTTTCACACACAATCTCATAGCTCTCCAAGACGCCCAGATAAATCTCAGTAGGTATAAACAATGTCCTTTCCATTTTATGAATTCTATCTAATTTCTCAGCATCTAATTCCCAATTTTGCTAACCCGTAATAGCCACTCCTAGATTCTAATCTAGCCACAAAGCTAACTCCTGTTTATACTTTGCTTCATCACCTCAGTTTCTCAGCCTTAATCCTATTCGCCACAAGCACTGCATAGGGCTCCTTCTGGTTTTCTGTTAGTTGACTCAGGGTTCTATCCTGAGCCTTTTTTTCTTGGATCCCTGACCTTAACCTAGATAACCTCTAAAACCTCTAATTGAGCTTCAGTCCTTCTTCCTCTGACACTTTCCTAACCAACACTCATTTACTTGTGCTTCTGTTTTGATTGCCTTTTAACTTGCTACTGTTAGCCTGCTGATGTTAGTCTTCAAGACCTTGAGGATCCCCAGTAATAGTAACTCTAAAAGTCAAAGTCTAGGGCTTAATTTTTTTCAAATCTGGCTATAATTATTTCCCTAGGTTCTAGTTCCTTATGTGGGCTCCCTAGAAGTTGCTGATAATCTCATAGGAAAACCAATGAGAAAGGAGAAATTTGATCAGAGTAGCAAATCAGTACATTTAACCTCCAAAGTAATTGGACTCTACTCAGCCCTCTGAACTTGAATGCCAATTTCATATTTTCAAAGATACTTTTTCTGTGTCTTTAGCTCATTTCCATATCAAAAACACAAACTCTTTTTTCATCCTACTGACTACAATAATATTAATAGGATTTAAAAAGGACTACAATAATATTGTTATTGAGATTGCAAATAACATATTTGTGTCTATACATATATGTGTGTATATATAATTTACATATGTAATGTATATATAATTTACATATTTATATATTTATTACATATAATATACTTAAGTATTATCTTGTATTTATTATATATTATTTATATATTCATATTGTTATTGATATATGGTCTGTATTAAACTATGGAAAAATGACATATTAGTAACATCTTGAAAACAAATTAGTAACAAAAAATCTACAAAGACTTCATTATGAATTCAACTTTTCATCTGAACAGTAGATTCAGAATATGTTTAAGAAAAAGTTTAGAAACCTGCATAATAGACACACGTTTGTAACAAAACCACATCAAAATACTGCCCAGCTTTCAAACAGTCTTGTATTTTCATGCTGCTGAAGTGCATGCTGACTCTTCCTGTGAAGCAGAGAGTATCATCAAGGCAAAAAGCTAGAGAAGTATGTGTTCCACTTATAGTTTTGTGGCAAAGAGTCTTACATTTAGTTCTTGATTTTCCTTTTCCTCGCTGAACCCCACCCCGGCTTCTTTCAGGGTCCATCATTATACTTGCAGATTTTCTTGCCAAGACCTTTTTTTTAGTTCTCAAGAACATAAAAGTTGTTAAAAGTTGGCACACACAGTTTTATACTCCCAAGATAGGAATCATATGAAGGTGCCAGAAAAAAGAGAGAAAATTTAAGATACTTTCTCTGGGCAATATGAACTTGGCCTGGTTCTCCTTATTGGGCCTGACTCATAGAATTATCTCTCAACTCTTCAAGAATGCCTATTGAAGAATGGGTGTGTAAGAAATACCTATTAAACAAGAGGTGTAGCTAGCTCATTTCTGTGATCCACCAAGATAAGCCTATGCCTTCGTTTCTGCCCTTGACAAGCCCTGTTCCAAATGTGGTTGAAAGAGTTTACATTGTGTAATTTATGTAAATCTACCCACTTAAGCAATAAGAGTCATCAGTGAAACACATCTAGGGGCAAAAGAGAGAAACTATTGTAATACTTATGTAAGCAATCTATTCAAATTGTAATCATTATAATTATAACCATTTCCCTAGTGAAAATAAATACCACTATTTACTCAGTCACTAGAATAATTTGCTTGTTTCATCAACCAAAGTTTTCTTGTATACAAACCAACAGTGAAACTCTCAGTACCATGCAAAGCTTTTCAAAGTAACAGCTTTTTTGAGGTGTAATCCACATACCATAAAATTCACACCTTTAGAGTGTAAAATTAAGCACATTTAGTATATTCATAGTACAACCATCACCACTAACTGATTTAGACAGAGTCTCCATACCTGTTACAATCACTCCCCATTCCTCTTCTCCTAATCCTATTACAACCATGAATCTATTATCTATTTTTGTTATTCTGGACATTTGATATACATGGAATTATATACAGACTTCTATGCCTAACTTATTTCACATAGCATAATGCTTTTCTTTGTATCCTTGTTGTATCATATATTATAATTCATCCAATTTTTGGCTGAGTAATATTCCATTACATAGATACACCATATTTCATTTATTCTTTTATCAGTTGATGAACATTTGAGCTGTTTTCATTGTTTTGCTGTTATGAATAATGCTGCTGTGAACACTGATGCAAAGGTTTTTTATGTGCACATGTGTTTTCAATTTTCTTGATTTTTGATAACCAGAACTAAATTTAACATTTCAAGGGACTGTCAAAGTATTTTACAGTGTGATTGCACCATTTTATAATTCTGCCAATAATGTATGAGGGTTTCAATTACTCCATATCCTCACTAACACTAGTGGTTATCTGTCTTTTTTTTTTAATTTTAGCCATCCTGGTAGGTATACGTTAGTATCTCAGTGTGAATTTTGACTTGCATTTCTCTTATGACTAATGATATTGACCACCATTTCATTTGATTTTCTGTCAAGTTATTTTTGCTATTACTGAATGTGACATTTAAAAAAAAAGTCTCCAGCAATTATTGTAGAATGATCTATTTTTTTCTCCTATTCTGTCAGATTTTCCTTCATGCATTTTGAGGCTATCTTCTTGGGTGCATAGATGTTTGTAATTGATATTTTTTCCAAGTTAATTGACACTTTTATTGTTATAAAATGTTCTTTGTTATCTCAAGTAACTTTTTGTCATAAATTTTATCTGATACTGCTATAGCCACTCCACATCTTTGTGTGGTATGTCTTTTTTCCACCTTTTTACATTCAACCTCTTTGGATGTAAAAATCTAAAGTGTATATCTTGTAGACAGTATATAGTTAGATAATGTGTTTTTATTTCTTCTGCTAATCTTTGATTTCTGATTGCACTGTTTACTCCATTTACATTTAATATATTTACTAATAAGATAGAATTGGCCCTTATCAGTTTTCTGTGTTTTGTCTTTTTTTATTCCTCTATTTCTCTATTATTAGCTTCTTTTATGTTAAAAATGTATTTTCTATTGTACAAATTTAACTCTTATGTCACTTGTTTTACTATATTTTTGAGTTTTCCTAGTGGTTACCCTGAGGATTATCACTAAAATCTTAATTTATAACAACCTAGTTCAGATTAATATCAACTTAATTTCAAATAACAAATGTATATAATTAAAATATATAAAATATAATTTTGAATGTAAAATCTTTGTGACTATATAGCTTTAATTTCCCTCCTTTTATGTGCTATTATTATACAAATTCAATCTGTATTTATTATAAGCTCATCAACTGAACTTTATTATTATTGCTTTATACAATAATCTTTTAAATTAGGTTGGAGAAAAAATTATATACAAAAATACATTTATACTATTTTTATATGTACCATAGTTACTTTGACCAGTGTTCTGTTTTTTCATGTGAATTTGAGCTGTTACCTTATATCATTTCATTTTAGCCTAAAGGATTTTCCTTAGTATTTCCTATAGGTCAGGTCTGCTAGTGAGTAATTTCTTTAGTTTTTGTTTATCGGGGAATATATTAAATTTTTTATAGTTTTTAAAATTATAGTTTTACTAGATATAAAATTTGCTGGATAGTTTTGCTGGTCAGCAGTCTTTTTTCTTTTAGCACTCTAAATATATCATCCTACCGCCTCCTGGCTTTCACAATTCTTCATGAGAAATTCTCCATCATTGTGAATCCTTTGTATGTGATAAGCCACTTCTCTCTTGCTGCTTTCAAGAGTCCCTGTTTGTCTTTGTCTTTTGAAAGCTTGATTATAATGTGTCTTAGTATAGATCTCTTTCAGTTATCTTACTTAGAGTTTATTGAGCTCCTTGGATGTGTAGATTGTTTTTTTTTCCTTTAATCAAATTTTGGAAATTTTCTACTTCTAATCGCTGTTGAGCACTTATAATGGCTGTATTTTTCTTTCACTTATCCTATTAGCATTTAATTCAAAATTTTTGTTTTTAAAATAATTTCTACTATTTAAATGATATTCTCTCTTTGATAAGATACTATCGTATACTTTCCTTTAGTTATTTAGCAATGGTTTTCTTTAGTTCTTTGAACATATTTAAATAGTTAATTTAAATTATTTTTCTACTTAGTCGAATGTCTAAGCTTCCTCAGGGGAATTTTCCATTGACTGTTTTTTTTGTTTGTTTGTTTTGTTTTGTTTTTTTCTGTTTATAGGCCATGCTTTCCTCTTCTTGTTATGTAGCAGACATTTTTTTTTGAAAACTGGATATTATAAATAGTAATTTTGTAGAACTTTGTCCTTAGTTCATCTAAAGACAGGGTCCTTGTCACATAACCAGGCTCACAGATATATAGAAGGGTAGAAAAAAGGAATTTATTGGGCAAAAAGGAAAAAAAAATCACCAAAGTGAGAGAAGTTCCTGTTACCAGGTCCCCATCTCACAGATTGAATCCCAGGTTACCATTGAGAAACAGGAGGGGCTAGGCTTCTCCTCCCTGCAAGTGGTGCAAACTTCCAGAGGCTCCACCCCAGTTTGCACTCCTCCCAGTGCACAGGTTGTTTGGCGGGTCTCCGGGGACCCCTTTATATTTGGCTATCTCAGTAATAACATATCAGCTCTGGAAATTCAACCAACTCATCCAGGATTTTTTATTGAGACAGTTTGTTGTTGCTGCAAATATTGTTTCTTCTGCTGCTGTTTCTGATGTTTGTTTGCTAAATGACATTATTGAACTAATTATTTAAAGTCTGTAATCTTTATTATATGTGGCCACTGACATCTCTTTCATCACTTAATGGTCTGCTATGATTGAACAGAAAGATTCTTAAATGACTTAAACCAGTATGTCTCCCAATCTTTACTGAGGAGCTCTGTGTTTGTGTTGAGGAACTTTCAATGTTCCAACAAATAGTTTACACTTTCCTTAGGCTTCACTTCCTATTTATATAAAGCCTCAATATCAACCAGACATAAGAGAATAGGGGCTTTCCCAGAAATATGCACAAGCCTACACACACATGTGTCCTTCTAAGTTCTCAGAAATATGTTCTAGTTTTTCACAGCCTCCTATGGGCATCTCATTCCTCAGCCTTTTCTTTTATGTCCCTCTTTTGATCTGCTTCCTGTTTGTCCCAACTATTATTGCCACCTTCTGCAGCTTACATGTTAAACAATTAACACTGATTTTATTGAAAAAAAAAAAAATCTTCCTATGGAAAGGTTGTTTGAGAAAGCCCTGAAGCAATGCAAATAAATACAAATCCTGCAAGTGGTGGTTTCCAGGGAACTGCCCTTCATGTCCAATAAGGAAAATTCTCTGGGCATGAGGACTTTGGATGCTCCAGACTCATTCTGTCTTTTCCCATGGCTGTTAGGTTGCTGTTTTTCATGACTATAGTGATAGCAAGACTGTTTGTTTTTAAGATTACCATGATACTGAGGAGAGAGGTACTGGAATAGGGAAGATTAAAACCACAAAACTCAGGAGAATCAATGTCAACAAGCTAGAAGAACAGGAAGCCTTAGGCCCTCTTTTCCCCTGAAAACAGTGACTTAACAACAGTAAGTGTATTATCAGTAGACCAAATTGCCTTTGTGAGAAAACAGGAAACCAGTTAAGAGGTTGCAGCAGTCCAGGCTAGCATCAAATACAACTGCATTAAAACAGGTAAAAAGGATTCCCGGGCAAGATGGCTGAATAGGAACAGCTCTGGTCCAGTGAGACCAACGCAGAAGGTGGGTGAATACTTCATTTCCAACATAGGTACCCAGTTCATCTCATTGGGACTGGTTAGACAGTGGCTGCAGCCCATGGAAGGTGAGCAGAAGCAGGGTAGGGTGGTGCTCACCAGGGAAGCACAAGGGGTTGGGGAAATCTGTGCTGTGGGGGACAGTGCAACACTTTTCCCATGGTCTTCACAACCCACAGATCAGATTTTCTCGGGTGCCTGTACCACCAGGGCCCTGGGTTTCAAGCACAAAACTGGGTGGCCATTTGGGCAGACAGCAAGATAGCTTCAGGAGTTCCTTTTCATACCCCAGTGGTACTTTGAATGTCAGCAAGACAGAATCACTCATTCCCTTGGAAGGGAGGCTGAAGCCGGGGAGCCAAGTAGTCTTGCTCAGTAGATCCCACCCCCACAGAGCCCAACAAGTTAAGATCCACTGGCTTAAAATTCTCACTGCTAGCACAGCAGTCTGAAGTTGATCTGGGATGCTCAGGTTGGTGGGGAGAGGGGCATCCACCATTCCTGAGACTTAAGTAGGTGTTTTTCTCCTCATAGTGTAAACAAAGCAATTGGTAAGTTCAAACTGGGCAGAGCCCACCACCGCACTGCAAAGCCACTGTAGCCAGACTGCCTCTCTAGATTCCCCCTTTCTGGGCAGAGCATCTCTGAAAGAAAGGCAGCAGCATCAGTCAGGGGCTTATAGATAAAACTCCCATCCCCTTGGGACAGAGCACCTGCAGGAAAGGTTGACTATGGGTTCAGCTTCAGCAGACTTAAACACTCCTGCCTGTAAGCTCTGCAGAGAGCAGTGGATCTCCCAGCCAAGAGCTCAAGCTCTGTAAAGGGACAGACTGCCTCCTCAAGTAGGTCCCTGACCCTTGTGCCTCCTGACAGCAATAAACTTCCCAGCAGGGGTTGACAGACACCTCATACAGAAGAGCTTCAGCTGGCATTGGTGGGTGCCCCTCTGGGATGAAGCTTGCAGACAAAGGAGCAGGCAGCAATCTTTGGTGTTCCGCAGCCTCCACTAGTGACACCCAGGCCAACAGGGTCTGGAGTGGACCTCCAGTGAACTCCCACAGACCCTCAGCAGAGGAGCTGACTGTTAGGAGGAACACTAGCAAACAGAAAAGAATAGCATCAACATCAACAAAAAGGACAACCACTCAAAAACCCCATCTGAAGGTCATCAATAGCAAAGGTAGATAAATCAATGAAGATTAAAAAAAACAAACAAACAACAAAAACAAACAAACAAACAAAAAACAGCACAGAAAGGCTGAAAATTCAGAGAACCAGAATTCCTCTTTTCAACCAAAGGATCACAACTCCTCACCAGCAAGGGAACAAAACTGGTTATGTTTGAATGAGTTTGATGAATTCACAGAAGTAGGCTTCAGAAGGTGGGTAATATCAAACTCCACTGAGCTAAAAGAGCATGTTCTAACCCAATGCAAGGAAGCTAAGAACCTTGATAAAAAGTTACAGGACTGCTAACTAGAATAACCATTTTACAGAAGATGATAAATGACCTGATGGAGCTGAAAAATACAGCATGAGAACTTTATGAAGCATACACAAGTATCAATAGCCAAATCAATCAAGTGGAGGAAAGGATATCAGAGATTGAAGATCAACTTAA
>NW_016107342.1:8094327-8099430 GCF_001604975.1 Cebus imitator | reverse complement strand
AAAAAAGAATGAAAAGGAACGAACAAAGCCTCCAAGAAATATGGGACTATATGAAAAGACCAAACCAACATCTGACTGGGGTACCTGAAAGTGATGGGGAGAATGAAACCAAGTTGGAAAACACTCTTCCAGATATTATCCAGGAGAACTTCCCCATCCTAGCAAGACAGGCCAACATTCAAATTCAGGAAATACAGAGAATACCACAAAGATATTCCTCAAGAAGTGGAACCTCAAGACACATAATTGTCAGATTCACCAAGGTTGAAATGAAGGAAAAAATGTTAGGGGAGCCAGAAAGAAAGGTCGGGTTACCCACAAAGGGAAGCCATCAGAGTAACAGATGATCTATCTGCAGAAACCTTACAAACCAGAAGAGAGTGGGGGCCAATATTCAACATTCTTAATGTAAAGAATTTTCAACCCAGAATTTCATATCCAGCCAAACTAAACTTCATAAGTGAAAGAGAAATAATATTCCTTACAGACAAGCAAATGCTCAGGGATTTTGTCACCACCAGGCCTGCCTTACAAGAGCTCCTGAAGAAAGCACTAAATATGGAGAGGAAAAAACAGTACCGGTCACTGCAAAAAAATACCAAAATGTAAAGACCATTGACACTATGAAAAAACTACATCAACTAATGGGCAAAATAATCAGCTAGCATCATAATGACAGAATCAAATTCATACATAAAAATATTAACCTTGAATGTAAATGGACTAAATGCCCCAATTAGAAGACACAGACTGGCAAATTGGATAAAGAGTCAAGACCCATCAGTGTGCTGTCTTCAGGAGACCCATCTCATGTGCAAAGACTCATATAGGCTCAAAATAAAAGGATGGAGAAAGATTTACCATGCAAATGGAAAGAAAAAAAAAAAGCAGGGGTTGCAATCCTAGTCTCTGATAAAACAGACTTTAAACCAACAAAGACCATGAAAGAAAAAGAAGGGTATTATGTAATAGTCGAAGGATCAATGCAAAAAGAAGAGCTACCTATCCTAAATATATATGCACCCAATACAGGAGCACTCAGATTCATAAAGCAAGTTCTTAGAGACCTACAAAGAGACTTAGACTCCCACATAATAATAGTGGGAGAATTTAATACCCCACTGTCAATATTAGACAAATCAATGAGACAGAAAATTAGCAAGGATATTCAGGACTTGAACTCAGCTCTGGACCAGGCAGACCTAATAGACATATACAGAACTCTCCACCCCAAATCAACAGAATATACAGTCTTCCCACCACATAGCACTTACTCTAAAATTGACCAAAAAATTGGAAGAAAAACACTTTTCAGCAAATGCAAAAAAAAAAAAAAAAAAGATAATTATAAAAAACACACAGTGCAATCAAATTAGAACTCAGGATTAAGAAACTGACTCAAAACCACACAACTACATGGAAACTAAACAACCTGCTCCTATATGACTACTGGGTAAATAACAAAATTAAGGCAGAAATAAAGAAGTGCTTTGAAACCAATGAGAACAAAGATACAACATACCAGAATCTCTGGAACACATTTAAAGCAGTGTTTAGAGGGAAATTTACAGCACTAAATGACTACAGGAGAAAGTGGGAAAGATCTAAAATTAACACCATGACAACACAATTAAAAGAACTAGAGAAGCAAGAGCAAACAAATTCAAAACCTAGCAGAAGGTAAGAAATAACTAAGATCAGAGCAGAAGTGAAGGAGATAGAAACATGAAAACCTCTTCAAAAAAAATCAATGAATCCAGGAGTTGGTTTTGAAAAGATTTTAAAATATAGATTGCTAACTAGACTAAGAAAGAAGAAAAGAGGGAAGAATCAAATAGATAGAATAAGAAATGATAAAGGGGATATCACCACTGATCCCACAGAAATACAAGCTACCATCAGAGAATACTGTAAACACTTCTACACAAATAAACTAGAAAATCTAGAAAAAAATGGACACATACACCCTCCCAAGACTAAACCAGGAAGAAATGACATCCTGGAATAGACCAATAACAAGTTCTGAAATTGAGGCAGTAATTAATAGCCTACCAACCAAAAAAAAGAAGCCCAGCTCCAGATGGATTAACAGCTGAATTCTACCAGAGGTAAAAGGAGGAGCTGGTACCATTCCTTCTGAAACTATTCCAAACAATAGAAAAAAAAAATAGAAATAGAAAAAATAGAAATAAATGGAAAAAAATAGAAAACAATTATTCCAAAAGTAGATAAAAATAAATAATAAGAGCTATTTATGACAAACCCAGAGCCAATCTCATACTGAATTGACAAAAGCTGGAAACACTCCTTTTGAAAACTGGCACAAGACAAGGATGCCCTCCCTTACCACTCCTTTTCAACATAGTATTAAAAGTTCTGTCCAGGGAAATTAGGCAGGAGAAAGAAATAAAGGGTATTCAAATGGGAAGAGAGGAAGTCCAATTGTCTCTGTTTGTAGATTACATGGATGTATATTTAGAAAACCCCACTGTCTCAGCCTAAAACCTCCTTAAGCTGCTAAGCAACTTCAACAAAGTCTCAGGATACAAAATCAATGTGCAAAAATCACAAAGATTTCTATACACCAATAATAGAGAGAGAGCCAAATCCTAAGTGAACTCCTATTCACAACTGCTACAAAGAGAATATAGTACCTAGGAATACAACTTACAAGGGATGTGGAGGACCTCTTCAAGGAGAACTACAAATCATTCTTCAAGGAAATAACAGAGGACACAAACAAATGGAAAAAATTTTATGCTTATGGATAGGAAGAATCAATAACATGAAAAGGCCATACTGCCCAAAGTAATTTATAGATTCAATGCTATCCCCATCAAGCTACCATTAACTTTCTTCACAAAATTAGAAAAAAACTACTTTAAATTTCATATGGAACCAAAAAAGAGCCCATATAGCTAAGACAATCCTAAACAAAAGAACAAAGCTGGAGGCATCACTTGACTTCAACTATACTACAAAGGTACAGTAAACAAAACAGCATGGTACTAGTAACCAAACAGATATATAGACCAATGGAACAGAACAGAGGCCTCAGAAATAATGCCACACACCTACAACCATGTGATCTTTGACAAGCCTGAGAGAAAAAGGCAATGGAGAAAGGATTCCCTATTTAATAAATGGTGTTGGGAAAATTGGCTAGCCATATGCAGAAAACTGAAACTGGACCCCTTCCTTATACCTTACACAAAAATTAACTCAAGATGGATTAAAGACTTAAGTGTAAGACCTAAAACCATAAAAATCTTAGAAGAAACCTACACAATAGCATTTGGGACATAGGCATAGGCAAAGTCTTCATGACTAAAACACCAAAGGCAATGGCAACAAAAGCCAAAATTGACAAATGGGACCAAATTAAACTAAAGAGCTTCTGCATAGCAAAAGAAACTCATCAGAGTGGACAGGCCCCCTACAGAATGGGAAAACTTTTTTGCAATCTATCCATCTGACAAAGGGCTAATATCCAGAATCTACAAGGGCCTTAAACAAATTTACAAGAAAAAAAACACAAACAACTCTATCAAAAAGTAGGCAAAGGATATGAACAAACACTTACCAAAAGAGGACATTTATGTGGTCAACAAACATGAAAAAAAGAGAACTCATGATCACTGGTGAATAGAAAAATGTAAATCACAACCACAGTGAGATACCATCTCATGCCAGTTAGAATGGTGATCATTAAAAAGTCAAGGAACAACAAATGGTGGAGAGGATGTGGAGAAATAGGAACACTTTTAACTGTTGGTGGGAGTGTAAATTAGTTCAACCACTGTGGTAGACAGTATGGTAGTTCCTCAAGGATCTAGAACCAGAAATACCATATGACTCAGCAATCCCATTACTGGGTATATACCCAAATGATTATAAATCATTCTGCTATAAAGACACATGTATAAGTATGTTTATTGCAGCACTATTCAAAATAGCAAAGACTTGAAACCAACTCAAAAGCGCATCAGTGATAAAATGGATAATGTGACACATATTTACCATGGAATCCTACGCAACCATAAAAGAGAATGAGTTTATGTCCCTGCAGGGACATGGATGAAGCTGGAAGCCAGCACTAGCAAACCACAGGAAAAGAAAACCAAACACTACATGTTCTCACTTAATAGTGGGAGTTGAACAATGCTCACATACTGGCATACGGAGGTGAACATCACACACTGGGGCCTGTCAGGGTGTAGGGGACAGGGGAGTGATAGCATTGGGAGAAATACCTAATGTAGATGATGGGTTAATAGGTGCAGCAAACCACCATGGCACGTGTGTACTTATGTAACAAACCTGCATGTTCTGCACCTGTATCCCAGAACTTAAAGTATAATAATAATAATAAAAAGGAGCATACCAAAAAAAAAAATAAAACACATAAAAAATTCATTGCATTTACTTGTTATAGCCCTGTCCCTAGCAAGTAGAACATAGAACTATTAGGAAAAATCTTCCAACTCATTGCTTCTACCTTGGGAAGGAAAGAGAATAACAGACTGTGTACGAAAAATGTTGGTTTTCAGGGGATGGACAAAGGAATAGTTTCTGTCTTGCCTGACTGAAAGTACTGACAGCAACTAGCATAGTTTGAAACTTTAGTGGCTACTCAGAATAATGGCCAGTGCAGCAACTTGTTGCAGGCTCAGAGAGACTACATTACTATACAAAGACAACAGAGAGAGCAAGATATTTCACATTTCTTAAAAATAAATAGGAAGAAAACATGTAAGCTGGAAAAGTACATGCTCAAGCCCAGAAAAGACACATCCTCAGAAAAGGTTTAAGATACTCCAAGAATATGTAGCTACACTGATTGGTGACTAGTCTTACTGTATAAAAAGATAGTAAAGACTGGGAGAGGTGACTTTTTTCAAATGTCCAAATTTTAACAAATTATTATAAACTATACTCAGAAACAGAGAGACATGGCTCAATTAAAGGAACAAAATAAAACTACAGAAACTAATCCCAAGGAAATAAAGATCTATGAGCTTCTTAAAAGAAAAATCTTAAATAACTGTAAGAAAGATATTCAGTGAGCTAAAAGATAACACAGAATACTAAAAAAAAAAAAAT
>NW_016107342.1:7919184-8094220 GCF_001604975.1 Cebus imitator | reverse complement strand
AACTGGAAGACAAATCATTTGAAATAATTGAGGCAGAGGAGCAAATAGAAAAAAAATGAACCAAAGTGAAAAAAGATAAGGGATTTGTGGGATACAATTAAGCACATCAACATACGCATTATGAAAATTTCAGAAGAACAAGCAAGAGCTAAAAGGACAAAGAGCCCAATAAAGAAATAATGGTCAAATACTTCCGAAATTTGGTGAAGAAAATGAACCTTCAAATTTAAGGAGCTCAACGAACACAAATTTAACCCAAAGAAGCTTGTATTGAGACACATTGTAAACAAGCTGTCAAAAGTCACAAAGAATCTTGAAAGCAGCAACAGAGAAGCAACTTGTCATATTTCACGATAATCCCAGAAGATCATCAGCAGATTTCTTAGCAGAAACAGTCCAGAAGAGAGTGAGATGATATATTCAAAATGCTTAAAGAAAAAAAAAAGCCAACAAAAACTATTACATCAGACAAAACTCCTTCAAAAACGATGGAGAAATTTAGATGTTCCCAGATAAACAAAAGTCTTGGGAGTTCATCATTACTGGATCTGCACTTCAAAAATGCTAATGAAAGCTCTTCAAGTTGAAAGAAAAGGATACTAGATAGCAACATAAAAGCATATGAAAATATAAAGTGCTATGGTACATGGGTCATATACACAAACATAGAATGCTGTAATTTTGTAATGTTGATGCACAAATTAGTTCTAATTCTGGTATAGTATTTAAAATACAAAGGTATTAAAACTACAAATCTATTTTAGTGGATACACAGTATAAAATGATATAATTCATGAAATCTATAACGTAACATGTTTGGGGGCAGAGATGTAAACAAATAGAGTGTTTATATGCAATCAAGTTAAGTCAACACTAGTTTAAAATAGATTGTTATATGTTTAAGATGTTTTATGTAATCCTCATAATAACCACACAGAAAATACCTGTAAAAGATACAGAGAAGGAAATGAGAGAGAAGTCAACACATGTCACTACAAAAAAATAAAAAAAATTAAGAAAATATGAAAGAAAATAGCAGAAGAGGAAAATGTGGCCAAAATACATACAATAAGCACAGAATACAATTAACAAATGACCATAGTAAATTCTTTCCTATAAGTAATTACTTTAAATATAAATGGAAGAAATTCCTCAGTGAAAAGGCATACATTAGCTAAATGATTTAAAAACAAGGGTCATCTATATGTTGTATGCAAGACAACTTAAATCTAAGGACACACCTAGGCTGAAAGTAAAAGGATAGAAAATGGTGTCCTATGCAAATCTTAATCAAAAGGTGGCAGAAGTGGATATAATTATATCAGACATAGTAGACTTTAAGTCAAAAACTCCAAAAAGAGAAGATGAATTTTATATATATATATATATATATATATATATATATATAATGATATATATAATAATGTATATCATGATAAAAGGTCAATTTGTTAGGAAGATATAACAATTACAAACATATATGATCCTAACATCAGAATTCTCAAACATATGAAACAAACCTTAATGGAACTGAAAAGAGAAATGGACGGTAACACAGTAATAATGGGAGACTTCAACAGCCACTTTCAATAGTGGATAGAACAATAAGATAGAAGATTAGTTGGGACACATAGAACATGAACAACACTATAGGCCAGTTGGACTGTACAGACATATACCAAACATTCCATCTAACAGCAGCAGAATACATTCTTCTCACGGACTTGTGAAACTGTTCTAGAAATACCACATATTAGGCCATACTAGAAGACTTAATGCACTTAAGAAGATTGAAATCCTACCAAGTATTCTTTCTCACCACAATGGAACAGAATTAAAAATCATAGCAGAAGGAAATATAGAACATTTATAAATATGAAGAACTTAACATACTTTTGAACAACCAACGGGTCAAAGAAGAAATCACAAGAAAAATTAGAAAATATAATGAGACAAATAAAAACAAAAATAAAAGATATCAAAACTTATGAGATGCAGAAAAAAATAGTAGTAAGAGAAAGGCTTATAGCAACAAATAATTATATTAAGAAAAGAAGAAACGTATCAAATAAGCAACCTAACTTTAAAGCTCAAGAAACTAGAAGAGAATCCCAAAGTTAGCAAAAGGAAGGAAACAAAAATGATTAAAGCAGAAACAATTGAAAATAAGAATTTCAAAAAATAATAAAAAATCAATGTTAACTAAGAATTGGTTTCTTGAAAAGATGAACGAAGTTGACAAATCTTTATCTAGATTAAGAAGAAAGAATATTCAAATAGCTAAAATCAGAAATAAAAAAGGAGATACTACAACTGGTGTCACAGAAATAAAGAGGATTATAAGACATTCCTATGAACAATTAAATGTCAACAAATTAAAAACATGTAATATGCCAAGACTGAATCATGAAGAAATCTGAACCAACCAATTATCAGTAGGAGACTGAATCAGCAATCAAAAACGTTCCATAAATGACAAAAGAGGCCAAGCCAGATGATTTCACTAAGAAACTCTTTCACACACTTAAGAATTAAACACAATCTTTCTGAAGCTATTCAAAAAAATATTAAACAGGAAGGAACTTCCTTGTAAGGAATGAAGCTAATAAGCTCATTTTATAAAACCAGCATTACCTTGTTACTAAAGCCACAAAAAAACACTACAAGAAAACTGCACACCAATATTTCTGATGAATATTGATATGAAAAATCCTCAACAAAACGCCAGCAAACCAAATTACAAATTAAATAATTATATATTATGACCAAGTGGGATTATATATTATGACCAAGTAGAATTTATTTCTGGAATGCAAAGATAGTTTGACATATGAAAATCAACCAAATGGAAGGAAAAAATAACACACAAGTATCCCAATTTATACAGAAAAAAGCATTTGACAAAATTCAATAATCTTTTGTTATAAAACACCCAACAAACTAGGAGTAGAAGGAAATCACCTTAACATAATAAAGGCCATACAGTAAAACCCTACAGCAAACATCATATTCAACAGTAAAAATCTGAAACCTTTTTCTCAAGATCAGAAATAATGTAATAATGCCCATTGTCATCATTTCTATTTATAATAATACTGGAAGTCCTACTCACAGCAATTAGACAAGAAGACAAAATTAAAGTCATCCAAATTGGAAAGGAGAAAACCAAATTATGTATTCTCAGATGACATAATTTTACATAGCAAACCTGAAAGATTGTACAAAAAGACTGTTAGAATTAATAATTAAATTCAACTAAGTTGCAGGCTACAAAATCAACATACAAAATTCGGCTGCTTTTTATGCATTAACAATGAACAATCTGAAAGGAAAATTAAGAAAACAACCCCATTTACAATAGCATCCAAAAGAATAAAATACTTAGAAAATAACCTTAACCAAGGAAACAAAAGACTATACACTGAAAACTACAAAATATCACTGCAAAAATTAAAGAAGACACAAATAAATGGAAATACATCTATACTTATAAGTGGAATAATTAATATTGTTCAGCTACTTATTCAACTCAAAGTGATTTACAGATCCAATGCAACGCCTATCAAAATTGCAATGTGTTTTTTTTGCAGAAAAATAAAAGAAACACTAAAATGCATATGAGTCTCTAGGATCCCTAAATAGACCAAACAATCTTTCAAAGAATACAATTGAAGAATAAAATGGTATATTTTGAAGCTGTAGTAACTGAAGTAGCATGGTCCTGGCATAAAGGCAGACATACAGACCAATGGAACAAAATAGCTAGAAATAAACCCCCATGCATATGGTTCAATGACCTTTGAAAGGATACCAAGACCATAATGGGAAAAAGACAGTCTCTTTAATAAATGGTGCTGAAAAAAAATGACTATGACACTTTTTTAGAAGACACTGTTTAGGACCCAGATGACAAAGTGACCAACCTATTCTGGGTGCTTCATCTTCTCATGGATGCACTAGTGCTTTGTCTTTCTTCCTTAGGACTCTTTTGCCTTCTCTAGCATTGATATGATTAAGCCTCTTGCTGTGATGTTGACCGTGTTTTTCCATCTTCTCATAGTGTGTAGTGGCTACTGGGCCTTTAGATAAGCACCTGGCTGGGCAAGGTGGCTCTTTGTGTCTTGCTTTTATAAAAGCCAGTGCTCACTTTGAGGCAACTATTGATTGTTTTTTCCCCTCATGGGTAGCTGGCCCTGGTATTGGTTTTGTTGTTATTTTCTATTTTTTAGGCCACTGCTACCTTCATAATCCTCCACCAACTTATGAATACTTACTGGGCACAAAAATGCCTTTAATAAAATTTGCTTATATTTTCAATATAAAAAAAGAAAGAAAAAACTGAGTATCTACATGCAAAAGAATGAAGTTGAACCCTTATCTTGCACTATACACAAAAATTAACTTGATGAATTAAAATCCTAAACAAAGACCTAAAATTATAAAACTCTTATAAACATTTCAAGGGAAAAACTTAATGACATAGGATTTGGCAATGATTTATTTGGCTATACCACCAAAACCACAAGAAATAAAAGCAAATTGAGACAAAACGGGCTACATTAAATTTAAAAATGTTTGTGCATCAGAGGAAACACTCAATGGAATAAAAAGGCAACCTATGAAATGGATAAAATGATTCCAAACATGTATCTCATAAGGTGTTAATATCCAGAATACATGAAAACTTCTACAACTCAACAAAAACAAAATGCAATTTTAAAATGGGCAAAGAACATAAATGCACATTTCTTCAAATATAAAAATTATACAAGCTACGCAAATACCCAAAGAACATATGAAAAGATGCTCAACATAACTAATGATTAAAAAAAGGAAATCAAAACTGTGTAAAATATCACCCCATACACATAAGGATGGCAGTACCAAATAAACAAAAACAAATTAAAAGAAAAACTTTAAAAAAAAACATTTTTAAAAAGTTGGTAATAATATGGAAAAAATGGATCATTTGTGAAATGTTGGTGGAAACAGTATAGCCACAATAAAAAACAGCATAGCACACCCTTAAAACTTTAAAAACAAATTATCATATGATATAGCAATCTCAATTCTAGGGATATAAGCAAAATAATTTAAAGCAGGATCCTGAAGAGATATTTGCAGCACTATTCACAATAGCCAATAGGTAAAAGCAACCCAGATGTCCATGAATTAATGAATAGATAAAGGAAAAGTTTTCTATATCCAAAGTGGTATATTAAAAAGAAGTAAACCTTGCCACATTCTACAACATGGATAAACCTTGAGGACACTATGCAGAATGAAATAAACCAGTCACAAAAGGCAAAAACTATATGATTTACTTAAATGAGATATCTGAAGTAGTTACTTTAAGAAAGACAGAAAATAGAATGGCAGTTGTCAGGGTCAAGAAAGAAAGGAAGTAGTTGTTTAATGGATATAGATTTTCAGTTTTGCAAGAGATTTATTCCACAACAATGTGAACATAGTTAACACTTCTGTATTGTACATAGTTAAAGCAGTAAATTTTATGTGTTTTTAACGTAATTTAATAAATAGGTAATTAAATAAATCTCTACCAAAGTCAATTTTTTTAAGTCAAGATTTATCTAGTTTTCTTGAATAAACTCTCTGTAGATTGTTTTAAGCCTTTGGTTAATTTCAGAAGCTACAAACAACAGTTGACTTTGACAATTTTGCCATGTTCTATTTGCTTTTATAGAGGAGTGATTTTTTGGTGTCTTTACTTCACCATTCTAGATGTCTGACCTCCCCAGTTTGAATCTTAAAAGATCACAGCCTTCAGTAATTTGGCTCAAAAATCCCATCCATCGCTTTATCCCACAAGTAGCTAAGTAATGCCCTATATACCCTGTTTGTAATGGTATTCCTTAAATTAAAGCTATAGTATCAGCTGGGCGTGGTGGCTCACACCTGTAATCCCAGCACTTTGGGGGGCCAAGGTGGGCAGATCTGAGGTCAGGAGTTCGAGATCAGCCTGACCAACATGGTGAAACCTCATCTCCACTAAAAAATACAAAAACTGGCAGGACAGCAGTGCTTGCTTGTAATCCCAGCTACTGAGGAGGCTGAGGCAGGAGAATTGCTTGAACCTGAGAGGCAGAGGTTGTAGTGGGCCAAGATCACGCCACTGTACTCCAGCCTGAGCGACAGAGTGAGACTCCATCTCAAAAACAAAACAAAACAAAACAAAACAAAACAAAACAAAAACACTACAGTATCCTGTTCTAAGCACTGACACATTTAGCACAGTCAAATAGATAAAACAAAGAAGACCTATTTGATTTTGCACAAGTCAGTCTCGTATTCTCCAATGGTAAAATGATGATTCTGATATTTGCTTCTTTCCAATAGCAGCCCCACAATTTCTGTTTAGAGGGGCAGTGGAAGAGTTACTTGTTAGATCTGGAGAACTATGGTATCAGCCTTGAAATCGTGTTTTCATAGGTAAGACAATGTTATTTATTTAGATTGCATGCCTATTTGGGGTGACTTGGGGAAGAGCTTTGACTAGAGACTTTATTTACATTGCAAATGCACAGTTGTATTAAGAAAGCCAGATTATAGAGTATTTGTATGAAGGCCTTTGAGGATCCCTGACCATCCACCCTTAAGCACAGCTGCCGCTTCCATTTTCCTTACCTTATTACTGTAAGGAAGAAGGAGGGAACGTACACTATTTTAAAATTATTAAACTATACAAAATAATGTGTAGCTGGAGACTATATTTATGTAATGACTTTAGCAGCTCCCACTAACTGTGACATCTGAGAGTCAACATTCTTTGTTACAAAGGGCAGGGGCTAACTGAAGACAATGTTGTGCTTTTTACGTAGATTGCTTCTGAGAAAAAACAATTTTCCCACGACCCACCTCTTGTGTGCTAACTTACCTTTACAAGTCACTGGACAGAAGTCTTAGCACATAGTTTCCTAAATATCATACTGATTGGTGTTACTATGTTAATTAGATGAACAGCCTGCCTTCCAAAGGACCTACATTAATACTCATTGTCAATCAGTTTAAAAAAAAAAAAAAAAAAAAAACTTTTTCTTTTGCCTATTACACAAAAATTTAAAGAGTGGTTCACTTGTCATACATGAAAAAACATTCAGCAAGATAAAGGAGTGATAACTAACACTGAAGTTAGCTACAAAGCCTTTTTTTATGTCATTTTCCATCATTCCAAAAGATTCTGATGATCCACCAAGGAATCAGTATGGCTTTATGATTAATCATAAGAGAATGATGTGACTATATTCCATGACTTAGCTGAGTAATGTGCCCATAGTGCCTAAGCCAGGTAAAAGGTTTTGATGATTGGGGAAGGGGTTGAATTGTTCCTTTAATCTAGATTCAATGCAACAAATCTCTCAAGTTCAATATTATGTGGGTGTGGAAAAGTTATTTTCAGGGGTTAATAATTCAATATTGCCTTATTCTGTAGTCTCATATTTCCATTACCAAATGATTCCCTTTAATAAATCTTTTATGATTAGAACAAGCTACTCTGATGTCTTCATAATTGTTGACCTCACCACTGTTAATTTATATAAGACTCTTTGTCCTTGTTTCTGGTTGAACACAAGTCACTTATTTGCTGTGCCTCAGTGTCTGTGTTCTCAAAAATATACTGAAGTCCATAAGAAAGGCCAGATTGCTGTGTATCCACTTTTAGGATTTAGAACAGTATTGTGCTTTTACTGAGTGTTTAGAACAAGTCAATAACCCAATCGAATTGAGATCTGTGTTTTGTTATTTAAAAAACATTTTCACCTCCACTATTTTGTTTGATTAGATTCTAAGCAATGCCAATACTGTAGAGTCCCTTGGCTAGTTGTATACATTACTAAGGTTGTTGACCTCAGTTATCTGGCCTTATAAGAGACTCTCAGATTTATTTTAGGGAATGACTCCCTTTTTATTCTTCACTCTTGTGATTTAAGTGTGAGAAGATCATATCCCAGTTTCCAGAGAAAATACTTGACTCAGGTTTGTCCAATCAATGCATTCTACACATCAGCCACAGTATTAATTTTCACAGATGGCATAAAACAACAATAAATTTTAGGTGCTTAGCACATGCATTAAACTTATTTAATACTTCCACAAGCCTACAAAGTAGGAATTACTATTATCTTCAATATGCAGATGAGGAAACCGAGTCACAGAGTATACATTTCCTGGAAGAGATCAAATAGCTATTGAATGGTAGAGTCAGAATGTAAACCAAGGCAGTCTATGCCACTCGGTGCTCTCACCAGGGTACTTAAGAGTCTAGTTCTTTGCTAGAATCAACAGAAAGGAAGTGCTGCAAGGGTAAGTTGAGGCAGGAGCTGCTTGACACCATCAAGTAGAAAGGCCTGCCTGAGAAAATGCCATCATAGAGGAAAGCATATAGAAGAACAGGCTGAGTTCTGATGACATTGATTGAGGCCTTGGATTTAGCAGTTTCTGAAGCTTTTAACCTGGGACTTGGCAGTAGTGTTAGCTAATAAATTTATCTCTTCTTCCTAACTTGCAATGGCAAGCCTAAAGAAAACCAAGTTGAAAGCAAATTTTAATTAAATTTCCACAAGCAGTTATCATTACTGCCCTCAGAAGAATCATTATAAAACTGGTAAGTGTTGAAAGGATTAGTGCTACACACTTTAATTCCATAAATATTTATTTAGGTAAGGGGACTGGGATCTGGGAGGTTCATGCTCTATTTATATTACACATTAGATAAAACAAAACTAATCTTGTTAAGAAATGGGGAGGGGCGGGGGGATAGTGAGTATTCTGGCAATCGCAAACAAAATGGCCACCATCCTTAGAAAGGAAAAAAAAAAAGCATTGTTTCCCCCTGCTACTCCCAATGATTAGTAAATCTCAAAAAAAGTGGGTATTGAATTGTCAGAAAGATTTCAGAGTAGAAAGAAACACTGCGAGTTTGATATATGAGATTCCGTATTCTAGTCCTTGATGTAACAGCTAGATTCCCATCTGCAAAGATTCTATCATGTAGAAATACGAGCTCCTTCTGCTTCAGCCTAGATGATCTTCTCTGTCCACCCTCTGAGAGGGCAAAGGAGTGACCCCAACCAATAATAGAAGTGGTCAGAAATAACCTTAATATTATCAGGTAATTCATACTGCCATGCTGCCCAGCAGTGCCCCTTGGGGCCTGCTACTTGAAAGTGCCCCTCTTGTAGTCAGCTTGTCTGATATGCTTGTGCTGCCAAAGAGGGTGCCCCGAAAGGCACTTAAGGGATTTGAAGGGTATATGGTTACAGAATCAGTTTCATATATGAAGAATTTGTATCTGCTATTATGTCAGTGTTTGAAAAGTGAAAAAAGCACTCAATATACTTGCATTTATGAAAACTAGAGATAGGCTGCCTGCCCCCGCCCCCGCCAGACTCTCCAACCCAATCTTAAGCAATTTATGCAGTATTAATGTCTACAACCTGCTTTCTGATTTCGTTTATCACTTTGCTTTTTTTCCTTTCTGATTGGACAATTATATCTAGACTAGTTATAACAGCCAGTGTAGCACCAGGTCCTCTAATTTATGTGTTAAAGTGGTGCTCTGAAAGCTTGATGTTAAAATGATGAATATCACCTGGGAAGATTGGAAGAGAGCAAAAGAACTGGCAAGCCGCCTTGTGGAAATAGCTTTCGACTTTATCAAACCATGGGTAACATGTCAGATTATATTACATACAATTAATTATTAATGGAGTCTGGGCCTTATTTTGAAAAGTGCAAACATGCACTTCCAATAATTTCCTTCCCATAGAAAATCTGTTGTGTCCCTCAAACTGAGCAGCAAAATGTCCCTCATAAAATACCTTAAGGCTTCCATTTCTCCATATTTAGCATGCATCTGAGACAAGAAAGCTTTCACAAGCCTCCTTGCCATGGACAAAACAGAGATGTGTTTTTGCTTAATTAAAATTCTTTTTTGGCAACAGATGTCCTTGCAAAAATAGCTGAGTGCGGTGAAGCATTTTTATGGGCTGGAGTTCAGCAATGAGGAGCCCGTCATCTGCCTTCTCTGCTCTGAGAGCAACACAAGAGACCAGGTGGCTGGTCACAGTTTGAAAAGTGAACAAATGTATTTATTCATTCTGAGCAATTTGCAACCCACTGGGAGAGCAGGAGCCCTGTCCCAGCCCCTAGCTTTTGAGAGCTAGGACTGTGAGAGAAGGGGACTGTTTAATTGCTTTGCACAGTTTCTCTCACTAAAGCAATTAGCACCCAGAGGAAAGTCCAGGAGAAGAACACAGCCAGGCCTCACACACATATGGTGGCCTGAAATCGGCCTGCCTACTGTCCCAGGCACACAGATGATTCAATCAGTGATTCAGGCGGAGACAACGATGCTCTGCTTCCTGGATTTGCTGCTGCTGAAATGTTATCTTCGTATTCTTGAGCTTGTAATCCATTGAAGAACTAGTGTACAGAGGGTGGGAGCTTATCAACTTCACACCTCGCTAACACTACTGGAACAACAACAACAACAAAATCTTAATAGGCTTGAGAACTGAAAGAAGACAGCTTAGATCTGTACTCAGACTAGTGACTGCTGAATGGAAGAAGAAATCAGATAAACCCACAGAGGTCACCTGGCTAAGTATCTGAATAGAATTAGAACCTGGATTTTAAAATAAATCAGGCAGAAGAACACACACTTTAAAAAATAAAAAATATACTTGCTAAAGCTTGTGTGGGTAGGACACATGGCTGTTATATATGAAAAGATTTAGTGAAAATTACGTGAATCAACTGTGTGTTGTCGTCGTTTTTAATCTAACTACAAGGCTAGATTACAGCAAAAACATTCTGTTTATTTTTAGTATATTCTGACAATGACTGAACCAGATAATGCAACAGAGTATAGCTCATTAATTAAGATAATCACACAGTTTTATTGCATGTCAGTAAATTTTCCTGATAACTGAAGACTTTCTCTTAAAGATTTAAGGTTTTCTAAAATATTTAACCACTTTCCTTGAAAATAATTTTCAAATATATTATACACATCAATTATTGTTATTCAAGGTTCAGAGAACACTCACAGTTCACAGAGTGATACATTAACAAATTATTCTCTTCTTCCTTTTGTGAAAATTGTGTGCATTAATGTTCCCTTTGTGGGTAAGCTACTTTTTTATATTGCAACAATATTATTTTAAAAGTCTTACTTCTTTGCATGGGGATGGGACATCTGAGTGATTCATTCTAAAAGTCTGAGGAGATAGACAGGGTTACTGAACAGAATTATTCATGTATTCATTTAACAACTATTTAGTGATCACCTACCCTGTCAAGTACTTTTCCAGGAGGTGGGATTCAACAGTGAACAAAACAAAGTTCTAGGCACCTGGAATTTGCATTTGAATAGGGAAGATAGCCAATATAACATTAAATTCATATGCAGTATAATTTCAGGTAAGAAAAACAAAGAAGATGAGGGGAGAAATGAGGTGGTCAAAGAAGGCCTGTGACAGTTGAAATTGATCTGAATGAAAAGAGGGAGGAAAAAGCCATGTAAATATGAGAGGAGAACTCCAGGCAGGAGTTTTGGTTGGGAAACAATCCTCTGTGAAATTTCTACATGTGAGAACTTTGTTGGGAAGGACACTTTTAAAGATATCCGTATAGCAAACAGCTTTGAAGGCTCAAACAGTATCTCTGGGTTAAAGGGCAGACTTGTTTCTTGACCAAAGTAATAAAAGATCATATCTTTCTGTGGGTCAAAAGTCAGGCAGGCTTGTTGTCAACCACTTTAAAAGACTGGAGTTTTCTAAACTCAAAGCTCCGAACCTGGAATACCAACAAGGTGTGTACATCATCTACTCAGGCTGCCTTTACAACACCTTCATAGAACTTGGGAGACAGAGGAACTGGATGCAAACAAGCAAGTCATACTGCCTGCTGTGCCAGAAATAATAAACCATCTAGATCTATTTGAACTCAGGGGAAAAGGTAATTTCAAGGAGGGAATGATTAACGGGTTCAAAGCCTGAGTATGAGTAAATGAGGACTGAGAATTGACTGATTTATCAACATCAAGGGTCATGCCAAATAAGAACTGTTCCTGAGGGCAAAATTCTTACTGGAGTCGATAGAGGAGATGAAAAGAGATAAGAGAGACACTGAGTATAGCAAATTCCTTCAAGAATTTTCCTGTAAACCAGAGCAGAGGAAATGGGTACTCACTGGAAAGGTATATAGGAATCAAGAGAGGGGTTTTGTATTGTTGTTTTGTTTTAATATAAGAGACAGTATAATATGTTTGCATGTTGTGAAATAATTTAGGGAGGGGAAAGTTTAATGATGCAGGACAGAAATAGCATCCCTGGAGGAGCAAAGTTCTCAAGTAGCTAAAAAGGAATGAGCTTCAGCATGTCACCTGCAGTGCTAACCTCACATAGAGTGCAGGCAATTGATTCACTATATCAGAAGAGGAGGCTGAATCTATAGCACAGGTGCAAGTAATGTTCAAAATTTGGTAATTAGTGGATAGAGAAGTTTTCTTCTGATTGCTTCTATTTTTCAGTGACTGAAGTGAGAATCAAGTCATCCGTCCAGAATGAAGAGAGTGGAAGGGCTACTGGAAGTTTGAGGAGAGAGATGATGGGCTGAAATAGTCACCTAGAAAAGTGAAAGAAGAGATTGACTGGAAAAAATAGTGTATTGCAAGATGATACCAGAAAGCATTAAATCTACATTTCTGCATCAGTGATCTTTAAGATATTAAATGACGTTAAAAGGTCATTCTATCGTGGTGGGGGGAAGTGGGGAAGATGATTCCATGGCCAATTAAGCTGGAACATGCTTGACATCAAAAACTAATCAGGAATCTTTACTAAAGAAGTTTTCAGAGCCCTTAATATGTTGTACAAATGGTGATTTTCCCAAAAGGGTGATAGTATTCAAGGTTTCCTAAATTTATTTAATTCTAGAATATTAGGGTTTTAGAAAACAAGTCTTAGAAAATGCTGGATTAAATCACTGATGTCCGGCTATATTTGTCTGGGTTAAATAGGCCACCATTCCTTTGGAGTAGAACTAAAAACATCAGGCAGGGCTGATCAGAGAATAGGGCTCTAACAGTAGTAATTGATGCATTTATTGAAACACTTTAGTCATTATGAGACACAGCATGACCTGGAAACCCCATGGCTTCTAAGGGATATCACTAGTTGAGTTTCCAGAAATGTGACCATAGGGTAGTTGAAGTCCAGAAGAGGAATCTCTAGACCAGACAGGAAAGAGTCTTTTTTATCCTAAGGGTTCACTGAGGGTTGGAAGAGATGTCTACAAAAAAGATTATGGACTAGCTTGTAACCTTCAGGTACAAGCCTTCAGCACACAGGAAGGTAGAAAGTGATTTCTGCACTTCAAGAGCCTGGAGGGGGCAACCAAAAGGACTCAAGCTCAGGAGCAAGGTAATGGGTTTTATTAGGGATAGAATATTTCACTGGGCTTAGTAACAGTTCTATTCTGATTCTACTTTGAGTTGAAGTCTATGTAGTGTATGCTAACACATCTAAAATAAAATTCTAGCTATGTTATTAAAAGTTTTCAGTACTATGTAGGAAGGACATTCTGAAAAGGCTGACCAGACTTACAATTTAATTTAGTGTAACTTCTATTTTGGCTATTTTTGTCATTATCCCGCTTAAACTTTGTCTTAGGAATTAGAAATGAGTGTACGTGTGCACGTACACACACATACACACACACGCGTCTAAAAAATGAGAATACCTGCATTCAGAGGAACAGCAGGACAAAGTCAGTTGAAAGACTCTTACTCCTCACCCAGGCTTGGAGTGAGTGAAAGTAACCCAAAGAAAAGGGGTTAGGGGCTGTTACTATAGAAAAGAAAGGAAAGATTCCTATGGAAAGAAACAAGGGAAAGTATAATGAGACATGCTCTTGTCTAACCCTGAAATATTGGTGCTCAACAAGAGGTGCCAAAGATTTCTGCAAATGAAAAAGTCAGTTGATATTTATTCCTTCTGCAAAATACTTCTTGGACTCAGCGCTGCAGAAGTGCCTTTTGTTCAAACCCTCTTCCATTTTTCTGATGACACACGACCTTTGCTGTGTCTTCGGTAATGCTCTTAACACAAAAGGGCTGCAAATTCAAATGACTTCAAAGAAAAGGCTGTGATGTCCATAAGGAAAGCTGGGCCTCCTATTAAAGTGGTGAGGGCTATGAAACTGGAAAGGCATTAAATTCCAATCATTTAAAAGCATTGTAATTGGGCCTGCAAGCCAACAGTTTAAGACTCTGCTTAAAAGCATGCCCACCTCCTTTTGGAAAGTAGGATGCGCAGGCTGCTAAGGAGTCATCCTTGTCACCACACCTGTCCAGTGTGCTGCTTCCAATGTGCTACCTTATGTTATACATGATTGTCTAGAAGAAAACCATCATCTTTCTTTGCAAAGAAAGTAGAGGTTTTATGATAAATTTTTAACATTTATTTCTAAGTTTACAATTGTATTCTAAATTCTTGTATTGCCAAATATTTCCAAATAAAAGATGGAAGATGTATATGTGCAAATAATAGTATATTTCAAACCAGTCACGAATATGTGATTATATATGATAGTCTTATGATATATGCAAATATAATATGACATTATACATGTGTATGCATTTAATATTCCTGTAACATATGTAATACATGATCATATATGTATACACGTATACATATATGTATAATATATGTATATACATATATACGTATACATATACATGGCTGCCTGGCATTAGAAAAAGTCCTATGTATTATTTTAGGAAAGCAAGAATAAAGTGACTTAGAAGAAAAGAGAGCTAAGTAAAAAAAATTATTTTGAGAAAGATGGGGCATTCCTTTAATAGCAATTTCTAGTACTGTTCATTTGTATAATTGTCATCACCATTTTACTCACTTTATAGAACCTATAAAAGAAAAAGTAATTTGTAAATATAGGTCACACACTAGAGGACCATAGCCGAATCCAGTTTATACAATTTGGCCCACATTTCTTAAAAGAAGTTTGATTTAGCAAACTCCAGTTTGAATTGGGACATTTCACATAGACATTCACATTTTCCCTCCTCTCTTCTGACAGAAAATGTGCTCTACAGCTCACCTCAGTCATCATCAGAACTGCCACATCCATGTACATTATATACCTGATCCTGTTTGGCATTTGATTTTATGAACTCTTTATTTACATCCAGTACAGTATACAGGGATCTGTCTGTTTTCAACAACACACATCTGGTGGATGAAGTCCAGAGAGTGGTGCAGGGACAGAGAAGCCTTTTTAAAATAAGACATGAAAAATTTAAGCCAACAAATATAAATCTATAAAATATTTCGGGCATTAGAAGATCCTGTCTCCTGTCTGGAGGGCAAGGGATCATTTTTAAATGAGAAAGGCATCCTTGAAGAAAAGATGCTGGTATAGATCTAGGACATGTGGCCAAACAAGGGGCTTCCAAGGAATTCTGTCTCAAGCTTAAAGGTACTGAGGGTTGAATGAAGTTTAACCACCTTCTGTAGCCAGATTCCAGGTTCTTCTCTGTGAGTGCTATATGGTTTCTTATAGCACCAAAGAATCCCTGGTCACAAAATAGTCTAGAAATGTGTCACTGAGCCCTGGCATGCCATCAGGTTTCCTTGAAAAATGGGTTGTAACTTTTAGTTTGAGATTCTTCTGTGCAGTTGGAACATCAGAAGGCTATGTTGTAGAGGAGAAGGTAAAAAGACCGAACCATATCATTTTATTTTTTCCCCAATATCGTCTTATGAAATTGAAAAGTCTACCCTAGAACATGTTGTCCAAGTCAAGGGTGCTTAGAAATTGACCAAAAGAAACAAAATACTTTCTATAAGAGCTTTTTAAAAATACCTTAACTTATTCCCATATCCAATTATTTTACATTTAAATTATTTAGGAATGTCAAGGCTATGAGAGATTTAACACACAATTAAGTTTCAGGGTGAAGGTGGGAGTAAATAGAAAGAGAAGAGACTCTCCAGAGAAAATAACTTTTTAACAAAAAATGTTGAAAGACAGGGACAAGGAGATAGTTCCTGAAGAGGGGAAGACAGAATTGAGAAAAATAATAAATTCTGTGAAAATATTATTAAAGGATTAATATAATAGGAAAGCATTTACTAGTATAGTAGCCCATTTCAACATACAACTAAAATAAAAATTCTGCTTTATGGTATGTTTTGAAAGGCATAAAAAAAGCCCTGAACACTAAATTAACTTTCACAAGAACTGCAGTAATGAAAAATGCCATGAATAGTCACACTGACTGGTTAAGTGTGTAGAAGGCTGCTTTCAAAAGAAATGGGGATAAAACCTTAACTAATGTGTACTCATTTTAATTTGTCTGAAACTCTGTGACCTTTGAAATGTCATATTATCTCTCTGGGTCTCTGTTTCTCATTTCTAAAGTGTATTGGTCCATTTTCATGCTGCAGATAAAGACATTTATAAAATAAAGGGGTTTAATTGGACTTACAGTTCCACGTGACTGGAGAAACCTCACAATCATGGAGGAAGGCAAGGAGGAGCAAGTCACATCTCACATGGATGACAGCAGGCAAAGAGAGAATGAGCATGTGCAGGGGAACTACACTTAAAACCATCAGATCTCCTGAGACTTAGTCACTATCACAAGGATAGCATGAGAAATACTTGCCTCCATGAGTCAATTACTTCCACTGGGTATCTCCCACAACACATGGGAACTCAAGATGAGATATGGGTGAGGACACAGCCAAACCATATCCTTCTACCACTGGCCTTCCCAGATCTCATATCCTCATATTTCTAAACCAATCATGCCTTCCCAACAGTCCCTCAAAATCTTAATTCATTTCAGCATTAACTCAAAAGTCATCTGAGACAAGGCAAGTCTTTTACACCTATGAGCCTAAAAATCAAAAGCAGGTTAGTTGTTTCCTAGATACAGGGTGGGTACAGGTATTGGGTAAATACAGCCATTTCAAATGGGAGAAATTGGTCAAAAAAGTGGGGGCAACGGTCCCCATGCAAGTCTGAAATCTATCAGGGCAGTCAAATCTTAGAGTTCCCAAATGTTCTCCTTTGACTCCATGTCTCACATCACCGTCATGCTGATGTAACAGGTGGGTTCCAACAGTCTTGGGAAGCTCCACCTCTGTGACTCTGCAGGGTACAGCCTCCTTCCCAGCTGCTTTTATAAGCTAGTATTGAATGTCTGCAGCTTTTCCAGGTATACAGTGCAAGCTGTCAGTGATCTACTATTCTGGGGTCTGGAGGACGGTGGCCCTCTTCTCACAGCTTCATTAGGCAGTTCCCCAGTAGGGACCCTGTGTGTGGGGTCTGACCTGATGTTTTCCTTCCTAACTGCCCTAGCAGAGGTTCTCCATGAGAATCCCTCCCTGAAGCAAACTTCTGCCTGATCATCCACGTATTTCCATATATTCTCTGAAATCTAGATGGAGGTTCCCAAATTGCAATTCTTGACTTCTGTGTACCCATAGGCTCAATACCACATGGAAGCTGCCAAGGCTTAGGGCTTCCATCCTCTGAAGCAATAGTCCAAACTGTACCTTGGCCCCTTTTAGCCATGGCTGGAGTGGCTGGGTCACAGGGCACCAAGTCTCTAGGCTACACACAGCATGAGAACCCTGGGCTCAATCCATAAAACCATTTTTACCCCCTAAGCCTCTGGGTCTGTGATGGGAGGGGCTGCTGTGAAGACTTTGACTTGTCCTGGAGATGTTTTGCCCATTGTCTTGGGGATTAACATTTGGCTCCTTGTTACTTATGCAAATTTCTGCAGCTAGCTTAAATTTCTCCTCAGAAAATGGGATTTTTCTTTTCTATTGAATTTTCAGGCTACAAATTTTCCAAACTATTATGCTCTGTTTCTCTAATAAAACTGAATGTCTTTAACAGCACCCAAGTCATCTCTTGAATAGTATGCTGCTCAGAAATTTCTTCCACCAGACCCTAAATCATTTCTCTCAAGTTTAAAGTTTTACAAGTCTGTAAGGCAGTGGCAAAATGTCTTTAGTCTCTTTGCTGAAACATAACAAGTCACCTTTGCTCCAGTTCCCAACAAGTTCCTCATCTCCATCTGAGACCATCTCAGCCTAGACCGGACCTTATTTTTCATATCACTATCACCGTTTTTGTCAAAGCCATTCAGCATGTCTCTAGGAAGTTCCAAACTTTCCCTCATTTTACTGTCTTCTTCTGAGCCATCCAAACTGTTCCAACCTTTGCCTGTTACCCAGTTCCAAAGCTGCTTCCACATTTTTGGGTAACTTTTCAGCAACACCCACCTCTGCTGGTACCAATTTACTGTATTGGACCATTTTCATGCTGCTGAAAAAGATATACAGGAGACTGGGCAATTTACAAAAGAAAGAGGTTTAATGGACTTACAGTTCCGTGTAGTTAAAGAAGCCTCACAATCATGGCAGAAGGTAAGGAAGAGCAAGTCACATCTTACATGGATGGCAGCAGGCAAAAAGAGAGAGCTTGTACACGGGAACTATTCTTTTCAAAATCATAAGATCTCATGAGACTTATGCTGTTCACAAGAACAGCACAGGAAAGACTTGCCTCCATGATTCAATTACCTCCCACTAGGTACCTCCCATAACATGTGGGAATTCAAGATGAAATGTGTATGGGGACACAGCCTAATCATATCATAAAGTGAGATTAAACTTGGTGACTTCTGGGTACTTACAGCTCTAAAATTACATATGTTTATATATCTTTTCTGGAAGAATCAATGTACCAGTAGACATTAATACTCTGCTGGATTATTAGTTAGCAATTCCCTAGAGGAGGGCAAGACCCTAAGATAAATGCAATATAGGACAAATTGCAGTTTCTTAGTAAGAGACAAGCCTCAAGGAGGATCAAGAACTCATTTCTTGAATAAACATTTGTTGGGTGCTTATTCAGACCCAGGCCCAAATATGAATTAGATCCAGTCCATGGTGTTCAAGGTACTTGCTATCACTGTGGGAGACAGGCATGTAAGCACAACCTAGTAGGTAAAAGAAGAGGGTGCTCTGGGAGCATGCTGTAGGAGCCTCTAGCCCAGATGGAGGAGACTGTTTTAGAGGAGAGCACCTAGGACACATGAACACAAAACTGAGTCATCAGGGATTAGCAGGAGTCAGCCAGAAGAGATGATGGACATAGAGTACTTCCAGGCAAAGTGACTGAAATATGCAAATCCTAGATATGAGAGAGCATGATCATTCTGGGAACTTCAAATTATTCAGCATGGGGGAGCACTGAGCTAGATGAAGGAATGTAAAAGGATGATGAGCATAGGAGTAAGCAATGGTAGGAATGTGACACTCCAGTGGTGAAGGCCTAGCATTTAGGTGATGCTGGGTCTGCTTGGTCTTGCCTGCATGGAAGCACTGCACCCCAGATGGTTAGAACTCAGCAGAATGAAGGTTTGTGGATTGAAAGAGAGAAGACAGAAAATCTCACATGCATAGAGTGCTATGGCAAGAGCAGTTGATCATCCTTCATTTTGCAAGTAAAAAGACAGGACCAGGGATTTCTTTAAAGCAACATTATGTTATCCTTATTTCCTGATTTTGCCTTATGTTATCCAGGTATGTACTCAGCTGTCTAGTGGGCATTATTATCAGGTATCCTACAGTATAAAACCAGCATCTCCTCTTCCTACTCCATCCTCTACTTCTTACCAACTATACCTCCATGAAAGGTCTATTCTCTGTGATCACATCACTTGTTCAATGTAGCACTTATACCGACATAGAATTATCTTCTTACTTGTCTGTCTTCCCTATCCTCCATCAAGCTGGGTACTATCTGATCAGTTCAAATGGGGAAAACAGCAATAGCTTTTGCACCAACCTAATACTTGGTGATAAAGATTTTATTTCAACTTTAGATTTTCAGAACGTAGAACTGAGCCTACCACACATACTTCTTGCTTAATAAATGTTAGCAGAATAAAGTAAGATATAAATATGAGCTTTCTGGGTGGGGCTTTAGGGCAGATCTATTCACAGTAGAATCCTCAGACCAACAGCATCCTCATCACCTGGGACTTTGTTAAGGATGCAAGTTCTCAGAGCTCACTCAGACCGAATGAATCAGAATCACTGTTGGGGACCTGATATGTGCTTTAACAAGCCTCCAGTTGATTTTTATGCATGGAAGTTGGAGCACTGTGTTAGGGGACATAAGAGGAGAATAAGACATAGAAATAAACAAACCCAATAAATAAGTATTTTCACTATAGTCTATTTCATTTTTAAAATAGATAAGAGCTAAAACAAGTTAAATTATTGGAATAAATCATTGAGAATACATTCATTTAGGTGATGTGAAAAGGTAATAAGTTGTAATCTTCACTCATTATACAACTGTTATCAATACCATATATACTTGTATATATGTTATCTACCTTAAAGGACACTAACATTATATATATATATATATATTTATTCTTTACATTTTGATTATATGGACATATAATTATACTGAAGAATACAGGGGTAAAGTGAAAAATCTTTTCTATATTCCTGTCTAAATCCCAATTCCCATCCCTAGAAGTAACAACCATTAAGAGATTGATGTATACTTCTAGACTTTCCCTGCATTTCCTTTTTTACACATCAATATACTTACACAGGAACTTTTAAAATAATACAGGAGATTATGCTATATATTACAGTTTTGTGATTTTCTTTTGGTTCTTTCTCTCTCACACACACTCTCTATCCAAGCATATGTGCATCTATTTGTATCTGAATATAAATCTCTGTATATATATATAAATAATATCTGTTATGTTTACATGTCAGTACACATAGATCTACTTTATTGTTCTTCAAGTTTCCCTATATTTTCTTTTGAATGATATACCCTTATTCACTTAAAAAATTACACTTGATGACTATTTAGGATGTTTCTCCCCTCTAGTAAAGAATGCTGTAATGAACATATGAGTGTGTATATATTTGAAGGTATGTGTTGAATATTTTGGAATAATAGATCTGAGGAAATTGCTGGATCAAAAAGTTGATGTATATTTATTATTATATTATCTTTCATCGTTTGTCTTATACTTTCACCAACTTTGGCCCCCAACATTTCTGTCAGTCCTTTTGGGAATCCCAGCGGCAGGATAGGAGACATCACCATGGTCATTATACAGAAGGTACTACTATTTAAAGAGGTTAAGAAAGTTGAAACAAGTCACTGCCCTGCACTTATCCCTGATAAAGATTTGAAAGGTTGCATATCAGATTTCAATTTATGATAAGGCAGCACCAACCTTTCAGTTTATACTTTACCAGGACTTCTTCAACTTCATGATAACAGCTGCTTAATATTTCTAAAGAGCTCTTGGGTATGAATGTTCACATCAACAGTCTATCCTAGTTCGGAAATCAGCTTCTAATTCCTTAGTCTGCCCAATTTGCACAGCAACTCTGTGACCTGCATGTATTACCTCAACATCAAAGATGAGAGAATTGAGTGAAGCCCAAGGAGGCAAAACAGCCTCCACTTGGCTGAAACAGGCAGAGCTGGAGCACACAGTCTACATTTCAGTTTAGTGAATTTTCCACTACACTCTACTGATTTAGTTCTCACCAAAAAAATAAGAAGGGAAATCTGAAGTTAAATTTCAAGGGTTTAGAATTTCATTCCTGTAGGGGCCACATTTAGCTACACAAAATTTAGGGGAAGTCTCCCCACATAGGTTTTGAAATTTCCTATGGACATATTTCAGGCAAGTCTAAACTACTATAATCGTGATTAGAATCACCTCTCTTCTTGAAGTTAAGCCAGGTGGGAGGTGACTGTGAATCACTTAGTCTCTCACTTTCTCTGTCTATAATTCCCCAAAGTCACTCTCAAGGCCCCATTTCTAAGCAGGTTTCAGAAGCCCATCCCATTCATTCTCACAGATTTCTTAGGTGCTGTATTATTCAAGGTTCTCCAGGCAAACAAAAAAACAACAAGGTGTGGGGTGTGCAAATGAGTGTGTGTGTGTGTGTGTGTGTGTGTAAAGAAATTTATTATAAGGAATTGATTAATGTGGTTATGGAGGCTGAGAAATCACAAAATGTGTAACCAAGATTAGAGACTCAGAAGAGCTGGTGGTTTAAGTTTCAGTTCAAAAGTTGGCAAAATCAAGCCCTAAAAAGAGCCAGTGTTTCCATTTGAGCCTGAATGAAAGAAAAGACTGATGCTCCAGCTCAAGGCAGTAAGGCAGGAAAAGTTCCCTTTTACTCACAGAAGGTTCAGTCTTTTTATTCTATTCAGGCTTTCAACTGACTGAATGAAGCCAGTCCACATTATGGAGGAAAATCTATGAAAACTGATGATTCCAGTGTTAATTTTATCCAAAAGCACCCTCAGAGACACACCCAAAAGAATGCTTGACAAAATGTATGGGCACCTCATAGCCTGGTAAAGTTGATACAAAATTAACAATCACAGGTGAAATCTCCTTTGATTCATTCTGTGAAAATTCCCAAGTTTTGGCAGTTCCAAGACTGACCAGGAAGCAGGAAAGCAAAGGAGAAGTTTTTCCATTCATCTATCTAACTCTAATTAAATCATAAGGTTGGAGGAAAGACTTCCTCCCACTAACTTCCATTATAACCATGCAGGTACAGAGCAAAAAATATCCAGGATATATTTATGGCAGCATATACAATAATATATAGGTGAACACTGATAAAAACACAAAATGACAAAGTTATAGAATTCCAGACCCGAAAAAGGCCTCAGAGCTCACTCGGATCAACCCACTCATTCTTCATATAGATATGTAAAAACACCAGACACACATAATGATTCACAGACAGGAAGACACAAACACACGAGCAAGCAAGAGGCAGAACACATTCAGATGGGCAGTGATGCACATTTTTGCAGCGGCCCTTCTTTTACTCTGGAAAGTATCAATTATCTGACTACACACTCTGATTTCTCCTCACGTTTGTTTTTTATTTATTTGGATTTTATCCTGGAGTGAATCCAACCATATCCCATTCATAATATAGCCTCCTCAAACTTCTTTTCATGCATTCCTCCTATCTATAAAGGAGGAATGGGATGAAAGTAAGCTCAGTACCTATGGAGGGTGCCAGTCCGATACTGGACAATACAATGACTAGGAAAGTCTGAGTACTGACCTAAAATTATTGCTGATTTCTGGGCTTTTATAGCTAAGGGAGAAAATGCTACAAAGATAGGGTGTGTACAAGAACCACAGCTCTAAAAGAATTGATACCACAGTTAACTACAATAAATAATACATAGATATATAATAAAGTACTTGATGATTCAGGATCAGTACAGTAACCCATTGGAATGAATTCAAAGTGTATCTATGTTACTAACTGGACTCTCTCTCTTCTATGTCAAGAATATCAGTAACCTCTTCCAAGTGTTTGCAGACTCTTGCAAACCTGCCAATAAAACTTTCTTCTTTCAGTCAGTCCCAGCCTACTTCCATGTCTCTAAAGCTGCTTCTGAAAACACTCTATCCTAGAATTGCTTCCTTTTCTTAAAATTCAAATGCTAAAGGGGTTGGCAGGTTGTACTAATTTAATTTAGTTCAACATATAAAAAAAGCACTGTTTATTTATCAATCATCATAAGCCCTGAAACAAAGTATTTAACTGTGTTCTTTAGGATTTGCCTATGTGATTTAAAATTTTGCAGAAGAGGACATGAGAGGAAAAAAGAAGTTAGCCCATTTTACTAGGGTCCTACTGAGTTGGTACCAGAGTTTATAGCCTGTTTTGTTAGATTTTTAAAAACCTAATAAAAATAAAGAAGGTATTCAAAAATATTCCAGGTTCCAGTTCTTTTGTGATCAAAGGCAGATCCAAATCAACTAACAAAGATGCATACAAATGGCTTTTAAAACCATAGGAACAACAATATTACCTAGGAAAGATGTAAGAATTAGTGGGCTAAGAGGGCAGGTATGGACAACTCAGTAATGAACTTAGATTTTATGGGCTTATGTAATTTAGGGGGCCTTCTTCAAGGAAAATAATGAAAATTTATAACACAAAATTGGATACATTAAATTGATGAATTAATTGAGGTAAATTACTGATATAAAAATGAGGGTAAATTCCACCAACATCACATAATGCAGGAAAATTGATCAATATTTGGAAGTCTTAACTGCCTGATTTACTTTCAAATACTTTTCCCTTTATTTTTTTCCTGCATATTCCAATTATTTTTTCACATGACAAAATTTTATAATATTATTTCACACTGGAAGAGTAGAAAGGTAATCTGATCTTTCTCCCAGCATTTTTCTCCTCTATACTACTAATATTTACCTGGTGTTGGGGCCATAGAAACATTCATGTCATGGTGCTACCTTTGGCCCTGTACTGTCATGCCCTAGAAGCAGGTGTGTTGGCCAGTGGGATGTTTGGCAAAAGCCCCATTAACATGACATGACTGTGAATCACATACATGTAATCCACTAATCCAAAGGAAATATATCCTCCACCCAACCTCCCTGTAACTGGATTCCTAAAATACCTGGAGACATTCTAACACCACTCAACATTGTGGCAAGAGGAACGGGGAAGTTGGAGTGAAAACAATAACTTGCTTTAACCCTTGTGGTTAAAATATTTTACTTTTGCAAATTTTGCCAAAACATATGACCATGTTAGGTCTTTCCTGTGGTTCTGGAAGAGGTCCATGCAACGGAGGGGTCATGAAACTTACGCTTTTATCACCTTCACAGCCAACCTGACTCTGGGGCAGGAATCTATAAAGGAGAGTCTTCAGGGGCATTGGAGAAAAATCCAGAAAGCAGAGTATCTTAGAAACCCAAGAGAAGAGGTTATTTCTAAAAGTGCATGAGAAACTATGTTAAAGTTTTGCTAATAGGTTAAATAATATGCAAAGAAAATTATCAACAGATTTTACAACATAGAGGTTATTACTGACTTTGACAAAGCCATTCAAGTGGAATAAGTAGGGGTGTAAACAAAATTAGGCATAGTTATAAAGTGTATCGATGGTGAGAAAGTATAAACAGAAATTTATTTAGGTGCTATTAGAAGAAGACTTCTTTCCCATGTTTTGTAAACCTTTGAATCTTTGATTATGCCATCATAGGGGTAACTTCTTGGTTTTCTCATATACTGTACCAAAATTATCTCTTTACATGTTTGACTCTTTGATTGATAGCTTCTTACCATTAAGAACAAAATGTAGGCATTGAAGATATAATGGAAGATACTGAGTAAATATTTGTTGAATAAATGAATGCCTTTTAGATATAGCTTAGCCTACATCTTGCTCTCTAGAAATTTTTTATGTCCACGCTAATTAAAGAAAAATATTCACTCATTGAATGAGGACTAAATAGGATTCCACATCTTTGGTTATTTTTCTCCTAAGAGAGAAAGAGGGAGAAAGAGAAAGAGAGAGAGAGAGACAGACAGATAGACACAGAGAGGTATTTTTTAAATTATTCTTAAGAAATTTGTTATAATTTAATCCAATGAACAGTTATTAAACACTACTTCATCAACCCTAAGACTCAAAATGAAAAAGATATTGTCCAGACTAAAAATTAAAAAAGTTTAATTTAACTTGGTAAATAATAAGATAGATGCCCAAAATCCCAAAAAGCAGGGAGGAGGCAGGGTATGAAGGACGCTCCCTGGGAAAGATAGAAGCCTGAGTTGAAGTTTTAAGGAGGTGGAAATTACCCAGGTGAAGTAAACTGAAATTTCATTCCAGGAAAATTGTGCATGTGTCAGGAGTGCAAGAAATTTGGTAACATGTGAGTCAAGAAATAGCAAGATTCACCTGAAAATGTTTAACGGCTAATTTTGCACTACATTGGAAGGGATGCAAAGGTACTTGATCATTAACCTGGTTAAATTCTGGTTAAAGTTAGACTTACATGAGACACAGAAATTTGGCTTCCAAGTCTCTCTTGAAAACTAGAATATGTCTACTCATTTACTATGGAACTTGCCTCCTATATTGAGTTCCTAAGAAATGAAAAGATTCTTTGCTTCCTTCTTAGGACTTCACCTGTCCAAGTAACCCCTGTCATGCACTGCCCCACAGTCCTGAAAAGTTCTGGAAGTAAATCTCACTGCAGCTGCAGTACAGTCACAGTGTGTCTGCTGACTACTCGAGAGTGAAAACAAATAGCAGCCATGTGCTGGCCACACATTCCAATGGGGATCCTGCCATCTGTCTTTGTGTTCATACAGCCATTCAGATTTCCAGTTCATACCAGCTCGATGCCACTTCCAAGCAGAACTTGGAACAGTTAGAACAGAGAGCAAGTTCATGGACAGCATCAAGCTTTGCACAGGATTTAGCACACTCATACAGAAGCAGCAATGTGAGGGCAACATTACAGTAATATTTGTGATAATGATAATAATAATTTGCCAAGATAACAAATGGAGTAGATGGTAGTGGAGACAGTAGTGTGGAGAGGGCACAGACCTCATCTATATTACAAAGCCACACATGCCACATATTGGGAAGGCCAAAAAATGTTTTGCCATGGGCACAAACCTACTCCCAGTGAATTGCATTATTGAGTTAATTAATCCCTCTCACAGTGCTCTGAAGAAGGTATTTGATTATTATCCCTGTTAGGGATTGAGTTGTATTTCCCCAAAACATATGTAGAAGTCCTAATCCCTGCTACCAGCGAATGTGATCATATTTGCAAATAGGGTATTTGCAAACATATTCAAGTTAAGAGAAGGCAGGTCTTAATCTAGTATGATCGGTGTCTTTATAAAAAGAGAGAATTTGGACACACACAGGATAAATGCTACGAGAAGACAGAGGCAGATATCAAAGTGATTCATTTACAAACCAAGGAATATCCAGGAACGCTGACAGTCATCAGGCGTGAGGAAAGAGACATGGGACAGAGTTTCCCTTAGATCCCTTAAAAGGAACCACCTCTACTGACACCTTGATTTCAGACATCTACCTTCTAGAACTGTGGGAATTAAGTGTCTGTTTTTCTATGCCACTCAGTTTGTGGTACTTTGTTCAGCAGCCATAGGTGGTCAACATATCCCTGACACAAATAGGAAAATAATCTCTAGAGAGGCCAAGTGCCTTGTGTAAGCCATAGATAACAAAAGAGCAAGCCTTGGAACTCAGCACTGTCTGACTCCAGGAGCCAGCTACCCCGCTGACAATGCGGCCTTCTCATGGGGTACTGCTTACATAACAAGAGATATTTAGATTAACAGTACCCTCCTTTAATACTTGTGTTTTTGTTTTGTTGTGTTTATCGCCTAAAATATCTACTATGGGACTGGGGGCAGATTCTTTGGTGCAAAGACAATGGGAAGGACTATTGAGTATATTCTCATATTTGACATATGAGACAATGTTTTTAATACTTATTCAAAGAACAAGCATTGGCAATTCTAACATTGACAATGTTTAATTCTTATTAATTATTATTGATAATAACCTTTCTATATTCTTAAAAAAGAACAATTCTTAGTTTTGAGGAATTTTGCTGAGCATAATTACACACAGCTATAAATACTATGCTATCAACATCCAGTGAGGAGGGGGACATTACCCTTAAACAGTGTGTTCTGTCATATGTATGAACATGTTATAAAAAAGGGGTCCTGATCCAGACCTAAAGAGAAGGTTCTTGGATCTTATGCAAGAAATAATTCAGGATGAGTCCACAGAGTAAAGTGAAAGCAAGTTTATTAAAAAAGTAAAAGAACAAAAGAATGGTCACTCCATAGACACAGTAGCCCTAAGGGCTGCTGGTTGCCCATTTTTACGGTTAGTTCTTGATTATATGTTAACCAAGGAGTGGATTATTCATATCACCCCTTTTAGAAAACATAAGATAACTTCCTAATGTTGTCATGACATTTGTACACTGTCATGGCGCTGGTGGGAAGGTAGCAGTGAGGATGACCAGAGGTCACTTTTGTGGCCATCTTGGTTTCGGTGGGTTTTAGCTAGCTTCTTTACTACAAGCTGTTTTATCAGCAAGGTTGTTGTGACCTGTATCTTGTGCCAACCTCCTATCTCAACCTCTGACTTAGAATGCCTAACAGTCTGAGAATGTAGCCCAGTAGATCTCAGCCTTATTTTACCCATTTCTTATTCAAGAGAGTGTTATGCTGGTTCAAATGTTTCTGACATTTCCTCCCTCTCTTTTACAATAGAACCCTTCATCCTAAGAGTTGCAGAGGGACAAAGAAACATCTTCTGTAACTTCTTCATGCTGAACAGGGGCAATGATATTCCTGCCTACCTGTTAGGATATCTTGTATTTGCGGTAGAGAGGAGCTCAGTCAAAAAGAATCAGTATGTTGAGCGCTATCCATAACTCTGAGTTCTGACAAAAGGTCATATCTGGACGATGAATAACTTTTCAGTATAAGAAAACATCCAGTAAGCTTATCCTGCATTGCTATGCAGAGTACAATACCAATATATTCCATAACAGCAAAGCAAAATAAGCTAAATTATCCCAAGTATACTAAATCAGAAAGTTTTACATGAACTGGCAACTGTTGGAACCAAGCTGATATAGGGTTGCTAGCTGATTCCAATGTGTCTAGACTTAGAATATTGATCCAGATTCTGACATTACCCATCCATTTTGTTTCTTATGAGCTGTGGTCAGAGATCACTGGTTGGTTCACAGAAATGAACAGGGTTAGTCTAAATTGCAAGAAAAAATCTAAAAAAAATTGAGACTAGAATAACAGGTGTACTACAGTTCTTAAAACATATTTTTTCTTTTTTTTTTCTCTACAGTTTCCCATTTTTACTAAGAACAAATCATGGTGAGGCTGAGTTGCTTCATTATACTTGGATGGATTATTTGTATAATATGTAGCAAGAATAACTATTTTTCATATATGTTCTTATTAAATTGGCTTTGATGGAACTGTTTCATTGAAAGAATCCCAGATAAGACTTTTTTAGAGCTGAGCCCTGCCACGGGTTTATACCATCAAATTCCTATGAGTTGGGTAAATGTCTCTCCTCTTAAGGTCCCAGGATAATTTCGGGCTCCTGAGACTGTCACAAAGTGACATTCTTTGCTTACTACAGGTCAGGAACTGTACACAGCGACAGTGTAGACAAGGTTTAAGGCCAGTTTTCCAAGGGGCTTTTATTGGCTCTATAATTCAAGCTTGATTCCTTAAAGGAAAGCATACCATTCCAGTCAAAGCCTGAATAAAATAACAAATTTATCCAACTGTGGTTTTTTTGCAAAATAAAACAGATTCTTATTGCACTTATACAAATAACTATATTCCATAAGTTGAGAATATTTACAAATAGTTTTCAAATTTTGGAGAAATCAGGTAGAGAGAAACAAATATGCTCCAAATTTTGTTCACGGGAGTATACTTTACTCAATTGTTAAAAGTTATAAATAGCTCAGAACAAAAGTTCTCTTGACTCTGAGAAACAAAGAATCAGCAACATTTTAAGCAAAAAGTGAAAAAGATTGTATGCAACAATAACTAGTAAAAACATATATTAGGTCATATTAGGATTATAGGAGTTTCCCATAATTTTGAAAGAGATAGAATAACATATTTATACAAACACAGCCCAAAGAGAGTTAAACACCACTCCATGTTTGACAATGCTTCCTGTGTGGATTTTTATACCAAAGAAGGCAAATTTCACCTTTACATTGATGTACTATTAATGTTAAACCCAATTCTTTGTAAAACCTTATTGACGAATCTATCTACTTTAATTAGTATGACCATAAGTTAAGATTTTCATACCTTTTATAACCATTTACAATTTTTTTAAAGAGCAAATCAGTGCTCTAAGCTCTGTTGTGCTTTTATTCCAATGTTCAATTTATGTAAAAACTGCATACTCCTTTAACTTTAGCTAATATGTTCACACACAGAATTTTTTTATATGATTAACTTTTTACCTTTCACAACTTGCTCAAACCTTCAGCTTTACCCTATCTAACACTTAAAACAATCCTTTGACACTTTAATCTAGGCAGAAAAATTCACATTCCCATGACATCTTATAACTTTTTACCAAAACCACATTTTGCTTTTCTTATACATCTTGCATGTAAAACTGGTTTTTATTTCCCAAAGGTTACTAAAGTCACCTAAACTAAGAGGCATTACACTTTTTACTTTTCTGATAAAATATTTGATTTAGGCTCCTTTTATTATTAAACCAAAAGTTTTTTCATATATAAGTATTATACACATAATACATATAAATACACAGACAGGCAGAAAATAAACTAGCCAGGAATTGAACTCTGAACCCAGGCCACCACTGTGATGGCAGAAACCAAAAGAAAGTACTGCAATGTGGTTACAAGAGCAAGTTCCCATGAAACAAGATAAGAGGAAAACTTTATCCAATTTTTTTTTTCAGGGGCCTGCAGAAAACTTTGTAACTGATCAGTTTGCTGGGTCATCTTGAACTGCAGGCTTATGGGGTCCTAGGCTCTCATTATATCCTAAGGTACTCTTCTTATGACAAAACAATTCAGAAAGACACACAAAGCACACCAGATTCACTACAGCTGAAAACTAGCCTCACAAATCCTTTTTCCTATTAATTAAAACTTTGCTGAGGAGATAAACACTGACTTTTTACCATTCATCCAAATGATTTGCATAGAGGCAGAGAAAGAGAGCAGAAGTCTGACTGGTAATAAATTGTTACTCTTTTGCCAGTATGCCAGGATTCTGGGTTCTCTCTCCCTGAGCAACCATCGTGATCCAGCTTCCTGCACTACAGCCCTGGGGCTAAGCCACAAAACAAAGGAAAATTATCTTTTTCCATTCTGGCCAGAGTAAAATATGCATCACAAAACATAGAGTTTAGCCCTTCTGCTTAGCACCCACCATCAAACTGGCAAGCCTCAAATTTGCACCCTCTTGGGCGCTATCATCATTAATCCAACCTTCCACCAGAAGTTTCAATATGTGGTCTCTGTGCAGGATGGTAGCTCTGAGTAATAGAAAAGATAGGAAAGGGAAAAAAGAGAGAGAAAAGCATTGCCTGAGGCAGGGTGGGGAAGGTGACCAGCTCAGGGAGGCCAGAGAAAGATCCACCCATTGCAGTGATACTGAAAAGTCCAGGCAGTCATTTGTCAGTTGCGAAGGGATCTTTTACAGCTGTCCCATCAGCTCTCAGGTTTCCCTCTTTAGGGAAAAAGTAAAGCTCCCTATGTCCCACAATCCCTTTCATGCCTAATTCTATCACCCACAGCAGTCAGCAGAGAGTGCAAGGCAGATTATTCCAAAGACAATAGCAGTTAACATTCCATAATGCCAAGCCCATTCTTAGCTGAGAGGAACTTTACCCAGAAGGGCCACTAACCTCCTAAATCTTAGGAAGGACTCTAACTTTCCTAAGTTGGGCTTCGAACCCAAGTTTGGTCAAGTGTCCTTGCCTTATATTAAGAGGGGCCTTTAACCCACTCTGTTGTAGGACAGACTTTAACTCCCCTAAGTTTGGTTTCTAACCCAACCTCATCCTGTAACCCAGTATATACAACCCACTTAATGCAAGTCAGCAAAATGGTACAAGCAGATGATTTTCCTCTAGGACAAAAGGTCTCTTCTGTATTGTCTGTTCTGTGGGTCACCAGAAAGATGTTATTAGACCTCGCCACTTACCCAAAGTTAGCCTTTGGTTTGGGGGTTTCCTCACTATTGTCCCTCCCATGATCACCAGAAAGATGTTACCAGAAAGGGGTTCTGATCCAGAACCCAAGAGAGGGTTCTTGGCTCTCATGCAAGAAGTAATTCAGGGTGAGTCCACAGAGTAAAGTGAAAGCAAGTTTATTAGGAAAGTAAAGGAATAAAAGAATGGCTACTCCATAGACAAAGAAGCCTCTAGGGCTGCTGGTGGCCCATTTTTATGGTTATTTCTTGATGATACGGTAAACAAGGGGTGGATTATTCATGCCCCCATCCCTTTTAAAACATACAGGGTAACTTACTGATGTTGCCATGCATTTGTAAATTGTCATGGCACTGGTGGAAGTGGAGCAGTGAGGATGATCAGAGGTCACTCTTCTGGCCATCTTGGTTTGGTGGGTTTTAGCTAGCTTCTCTACTGCAAGCTGTTTTATCAGCAAGGTCTTTCTGATCTGTATCTTGTACCCACCTCCTATCTCAATCTGTGACCTAGAATGCCTAACAGTCTGAGAACATAGCCCAGTAGGTCTCAACCTTATTTTACCCAGCTCCTATTTAAGATGGTGTTACTCTGGTTCAAATACCTCTGACAAACACATTCAATGCATTGTCGAAATTTTGTTAGTTCTCTTTAGTGGATCCCATACAGTTCTGATACAGGAGTTAAAAAGAAATTATCTAGGTATCTAGTTAGGGTAAGGAAGTTCTTAGTAAGGTTTTCCTTTTAATAAAAAGTGGCCCCCAAATCATTTCTTTTTTAAGAAAGAGCAACCTGTAAAATGGAGCTGCAGACATAGATAAGCAAGCCGGAAGCTTGCACAGGTGAATACTAGCAGCTTTGCCAATAGGAAAAGGCTAACTGGGGGCCAAGCATGTTCAACTTGGAGGCTCCATCTTCCTTTTTCTTTGTCACCCCCATTTACGGCAAGGAACAGACAACATGGCACAGGCCAGGAAGAGAACAATTTGCATAATAAAAGGTTAGTGTGGGGTGACAGGCCTCTTTGCACAATATGTAAAGGGCACACAGTCCAACCAATCTTTGGACCCTACGTAAGCCACACACTGCCTCCTCTTGCCAGTCTATAAAACCCGTGCACTCTGCCATGGGGCAGAAGACCCACTTAGGAGCCCCTCTCTCTCTGCAGGAAAGCGAGCTATTTTCTTTTGTCTTTCTTTGCCTAATAAACCTCTGCTCTTAAACTCACTCCTTGTGTGTATCCGTGTCCTTGATTTCCTTGGTATGAGGCACTGAACCTCACGTATTACCCTAGACAAGGATGCCACTTCAGTTCTACACTCTATTTGGCTTATCTATCTAAGGGCATAAACTGGATTTGGGCACAAAGCTTTCTCCAAGCTGTGTCTTGAACTATCTCCTACCAATGTTCCTTCCTCCAAATTGTTGCAAAATGCTTGCTTTTGCTCTCCTGGCTGGGTCAGAAATGGCCTTTGTCTGTGTACAACTGGTCTGTTGTATTGTTCTTGTGACTCCACCATATCCTCTCTTCTTCTGGCAGGGATAGGAATGGAGCTTGGGGAACTCCATTGTTGGCAAGAGCCTCCTTTGTAAGTATCTGAACTGAAACAATTCTCTCACTGCATTGCAACCAGATCACTTGGCTGTCCCACCATTAAACGTTCTCCTGAAAACAATAGTTCATGGTATGTGTCTGTTTAGTCACTTGATGCTCACTAGAATGCTACAAATGCTTTACTTGTAATCACAGTTCTCAATAGTGCTCATCATGATTACATACCACAGTGAAAACTGAAGAGTCAGTTCCTCCCTTCTGAAGGTTCAGATACTCAGAATTCTAACGTAGAGGCATAGTGTTAAATACTTTGTTTATTCTCACAGTTGTTCCTTTTCCAACTGTTAGAAAAAGAAGATAGAATGGCAGATGGGCTACTAAACCCATAACAATACTGTTTGAAATTCTTGTTGTTTCTATTTCACGCAAATTGGAATTTAATGAAAACATTTAAATATAAAATGTGCACGAACAGAAAAACCTTGGGAAAAACTTTTCCATGAGGAAAATGAAAAATATACTGAAAAAGAGTCTCAAGACCTTTGGTAGAAAACCAAGGTACAGACATCTTTAAGAAATTAAGCTATTTATTAGTCATGGCTCTCCACTACCAGCAATAGTCCTTGCTATGGTTTGAGTGTTCATGCCCTGTAAAATTTATGTTGAAATTTAAAACCCACTGTAGCAGTATTGAGAAGTAGGGCCTTTAAGAGGTGAACTGATTGATCCATTCATGAATTAAGGGATTAATGAGTTTTTGGATTAATGGATTACTGTGAGAGTGGGACTATTGGCTTCAAAAGTAGAGGGAGGGAGGGAGGCCTGAGCTAGCACACTCAGCCCTCTCACCAGTGATGTCCTATAATGCATCAAGACTCCTCAGAGTTCCCACCAGCAAGAAGGCTCTCACCAGATGCAGTAACTTACCCTGGAATTTCTCATAACTGTCAGAAATAAATTTATTTTCTTTATAAACTACCCAGTTACAGGTATCCTGTTATAAGCAACAGAAAATGGACTAATATAGTCCTAATATTTTATTTTATTGGATGAAATGTTTTCCCAGATTGCTGAAGTCATGGATTGTAGAAAGACAGAACTTGTAAGATGCCAAACATATATCTAATTACGTATTCTTTCCAAATATAAAGTTTTGTAAATGAGTGTGCATGTGAGTGTGGTGTATGTGTATGTGTGTCTGTGAATGTGAAGGTATATGTATGTGATTTTTGCTACAAAAATGCCAACTCTCATTTTTTCAGAATAAGGTGCTTCCATTTATTGTCTCAATTTCAATCTGCCTGGGGCCTAAAATAAAGAGAGTCACAATTGATTTCAGTTGGATATTTAGAAACTCATTCAGATTCTTTCTGAGTCAATTAGATGATCACAAGTTGGCAGCTCAGTAAATTTCCTGCTGGGAACTAGATTGCAAGGGGATAGAAAAAAAAACAAAGATATTATGTGCAATTGTTCATCAAGAATCAAGAGTCATGGATGAGACCATAATTGAGACACCTGTTCTTACATTTTCTGGGCCCCATTTTGAGTACAAAGATGAAGAAAATATATCCATTCTATATTTGTGACAGAATAAGAAATATATATTTGGTTTGTGCCCTCATTTCTGACACAGAGCTTCTAAAATCCTTGTAATTTCCTGACTGATAGTATCTTTTGTTATAATATTTGGTCTTAGTCCTGATTCCTGATGTAAGAGCTTCTAAGAACCTTCAAACCTGTGTAGTGATGTGTCTTTCTGCATGCTAATGAGATGACTGGTGGCTAGATTTCCTAGATACATTTAGGATGGGGCTGGTCACTAGATGGAGCAAGTCATGACTAAAGAAAGGATTAGAATATTCAGCTCCACTTCTGAAGAGCATCTAGAGATTGACTTAATTATCAATATCCAATTATTTAATCAATCATGCCTATGTAATTAAGTCTCCATAAAAACTCTAAGCAATAGGGTTTGAAGATCTTCCAGACTGGTGAACACATCTATGTGCCAGGAGGGGTGACACACCTTCAGTGCCACAAAGACAGAAGCTGCAGTATTAAGGATGTTTTCAGACTTCATCTATGTACTTGTCTACTGTCTGTTCATCTGTATACTTTGTAATTTCCTTTATAATAAACGAATACACATAAGTAAATGTTTCCTGAGTTTTATGAACTGTTACAACAAATTACTGAACCCACATTGGGAGTTGTGGGAACTCTTAATTTAGATCCAATAAGTCGGAAGTACAGGTGACAACATGGGACCCGTGTTTTGGTGTCTGAAGTGGGGAGCAGTTTTGTAGCACTGAGCCGTTTACCTAGGGGGGTCTGCACTAGCTTTGAGTTGTTAGTGACAGAATCAAACTATAAGACACACTGTTGGTGTCCAGAGAGTTGGAAAATTGAATGGTGTGAGAAAAAGAACCATATATTTTATGTCAGAATTATAGGTGTAAAAGAACAGTTGGTTTGTTTTGTGCTATATTATCCATAGATTTTTTTGTTTTTGTCTCCTATAGTGGGCATCGGTGATAGCAATGTGTTTATTACAGTAGAGATTATGGTTTTTAAAATTTTTTTTGAGATGGAGTCTCACTCCATCACCCAGGCTGGAGTGCAGTGGCACAATCTCGGCTCACTGCAACCTCTGCCTCTGGTGTTCAAATGATTCTCTTGCCTCAGCCTCCTGAGTAGCTGAGATTACAGGCATGCATCACCACACACAGCCAATTTTTGTATTTTTAGTAGAGACTGGGTTTTACCATGTTGTCCAGGTTGGTCTCGAACTCTTGACCTCAGATGATCTGCTAGCCTTGGCCTCCCAAAGTGCTGGGATTATAGGCATGAGCCACCACGCCCAGCCTACAGTAGTCATTATTTTATGAGAAACATGGTGAGATTTATTTAATCTGAAGCCAACAATGATTTGGGCTCCCTTTCTTGCTCTCCCTGTATGTATATTGAGAGAGTAATAGATCCCACATAAGGTTTTAAAGATATTCAGAAGCACTGGCAAATACGAGCTGACATCATATTCCATATCTGATAACCAACAAGATACAGATTCTAAACAATTTTATATAATTCTATTATCTCCCTAGCAATGGCCTTGTCTGTGGGAATAATGCTAGGAGGCCTATTATTCTCTTATAAAACTAGTGGTCAATCATTATTATTTCAATAGCTACCAAGAAAGCTAAGGTTTTCAATTAGGTTATTATTTTAAGTAAAGAAAAACTATACTTGATTATTTAAAGCAGGAGTCAGCAAACTTTCCTGTAAGGGCTAGATGTTTTTAGATTTCACAGCCTCTGTGGCAACTACTCAGTTTGCCATTGCATTGTGAAAGCACCTATATAAATGTAACAGAGGAATGTGATTTGTTCCAATAAAACCATAAGGGAACACTAGCATTTGAATTTTATATAATTTTCACATGTCATAAAGTAATATTTTTTTTAATGTAAAAATCATTCTTAGCTACAGGTTATACAAAAAAAGACAGGATTTGTCCATGGGTCATAGTTTACCATCCACTGATCTAAAGAATTAACACTGATTTGAAATACATCTCACTAAATATCAATATTTTATTTTGCCTAATGCTTAGTGCTAAATGAGCATTAGGGATAAAAGTCCATGGCAATTAGAAAAAACAAGATTGCTTTGTGTGCCATAAAGCATTAACAATACCTTTCACTGAATTCCTCCAAATCACAGAATTTATTGACTATCCCCTGGTCTGTGACTGAAGGATCTAAGGAACAAAATTAATATCTCAATTATTTCACAGGGCCAAGGAGAGATATTTTCTGACTAATGAAATATTTTAATCAACTAAAGGCTAACCGATTTATGCATGAAGTCATTATTTGAGATGCAAGGACATGCGGCAGTCTCCTGAACATAAGAACAATTTTATCAGCAAATCTAGAAACTTAGTTGTGGAATATTCTAGTAACAAACAGACTTTAAAGACTCAATAACTAAAAAGGCTATATTAAGAACGTCCTATGTAAATATATAAAATATATAAACAGAATCTGTTTCAAATTTCTCTTCAAACAATAGTTAGCAGAGGTTTCTGATATTCACAGAATGGAAAAGGTGTTTTTATAACTGAATCTGATTTCAAATGCAAAAATCTAAAAGTGATTTTAAAAACCATGGGACATGTCAGAAGAAGAATTTCAACGTTGCACAAATTAAAGAGTTTTTGCTAGAAAACTTTAATGTGCGAAGTTGTCTCTGCTGTTAACTAACAAATCCAAAATGTAACATATTTTTTTTCTCTTAAATGAGGGGAGATAATATGGGAAAAAAGAGAAAGAAAGAGGAAATTGCTTTTATTACAGTAAGTGAACAGGGAGCAGATGTTTAGCACCCATGACACAGTAGGCTTCCCTAGTTTGAGATGTGATTTTAACTGTCTGTCCTAGATGTGAGGTAGTTAAGCAGTTACATCCTGCGTATTATATATTTCATAATATAAAACATAATACATATTACATATAGACATATTATACAAAATATATATTGGTTCTGTTTCTCTAGAGAATCCTAATATACAGAAAATGTTCTGGAGCTTTGTAATGGAAAATCCATTTTCATCTCAGATTTTAGCAAGGAAAAAAGATTCTGAAGTAAACACATAATGAAATCTTCCTGTCACCACCACCACCACCACCACCACCACCATTACCGTAGTCCATCGAATGCTATTCATGGCAGATTCAGCCTCAAGATCCTGACAGCAATTATAGAGAATTTAAAACAATTGAGCAAACAGGAAACAAAATTGATGTTGTGAGAAAAAAAGAGAAACTAAGGAATACCCCCCAAATACTTTGAATAAATTTTAGGTCTATCGATTAAGGCCTGGAAAGGAAAAAAAAAATGGCACAATCAAATGGGATAATTGAGAAAATTTTAATAACAGGGCTATTTATTATAATCTAGGAAGAGCTTAGAAAAAGCAAGAAGGGAAGTGAAATATCTCAGGGTTCACATCTACTCTCGCAAACCCCAGGCCAGAGGCAGCATGGTAGGAATCAGTTACTAGAACTCGGAGAAAGAATTTCAAGGTGTTGTAACCACCCAATGGGTTCACCTTGCCCACTGCCTAGTCTGAGCTGATTTATCAAGACAGAAGAATTGCAATGGAGAAACAGTAACTCATGCAGAGCTGACTGTGCAGGAGTCCAGAGTTTTATTATTACTCAAATCAGTCTTTCTGAGCATTCAGGATCAAAGTTTTTAAAGATAATTTGGTGGGTAGGGACTTGGGAAGTAAAGCGTGTTAACTGGTGAATCATAGGGAGTCAAAGTGAGGTTTTCTTGCTCTCTTCTGTTCCTCGGTAAGATCCCAGAACTAGTTGAGTCAGATTACCACTCTGGGTGGTGTCAGCTGATCCATCTATTGGAGGGTCTGCAAAATATCTCAAGGACTGATCTTAGGTTTTACAATAGTGATGTTATCCCCAGAAGCAATCTGGGGAGCAGCCAGAGGTTGCATGACCCCTAAAATATATTTTTTAATTCTGTCACTAATTTGTTAGTCCAACAAAGGCAGACTGGTCCCCAGGCAAGAAGGGTCTCTTTTTGGGAAAAGGCTATCATCAATTTTGTTTCAGAGTCAAACCATAAACTGAATTCTTCCTCAAAGTTAGTTTAGTCTACACCCAGGAATGAACAACAGCTTAAAGATCAGAAGCAAGTTGGAGGCTATTAGGTCTGATCTCTTTCACTTTTACAATTTCCTCAGTTATAATTTTTGCAAAGGCAGTTTCACTACTTTCACATTTTCTTAATTGTCTACTTTCCTTGCTAAGAGTTTTTTCCTATTAACTGTTCTGACCCTAAAATTTTCTCCTTGAAATTTTTCTTTGTGGTTTTTCTCTTCTGATTTGTTTCCTTATGTGTCTTTGAGTTTACAGACATGGAGGGATGCTTATAAATATACTACCTCTGATATCTTGGAAAAAACATCTTTTTCTTCATTTGTATATGTCTCCATTTTCTAAATCTAAGGTCTCTATGACCCTTGTGGTATATCTGTGCTTTTCAAAATATGTGTTTATCAATTTGTATTCAAATACCTCAAATATTTTACATCTCTGTACCATGGAATTTCCAGATAATTTTCCATTTGGCATTTGAGAAATCATTATGTTTTACATAGAGTAGGTGCTAATGTTTTCCATTTGCCCCTGTAGATGCATCCTTCCTTCATCCTTCTGTATCCTGACCTTGCCACAGAGGCTAATCCACATGGACTACAGCAAAGAGTTCTCTTATCTACTAGCTTCTGGTTGTGTTTGTCCAATGTGGAGACCCAGGAGATTGGAAAGGAGGAATGTGAACCTGGTATATCTATTCCCCAGCACTCTCTCTACCCGTGTGCTATAGATCCTATCATTCTGTCAAAGGCCCCAGCTCCTAGCATGCAGCCCACCCTAAAACTATCTTTGCAAAAATTATAATGGAGGAAATTATAAAAGTGAAAGAGATAAGATCTAATAGACTCCATCTTGCTTCTGACCTTTAAGCTGTCCTTGTTCATTCCTGGGTGTAGGCTGACCTATCCTTGAGAAAGAATTCAGTTTATGGCTTGACTCTGAACCAAAATTGGCAATAGCTCTTTCCCAAAAAGACACCCTTCTTGCCTGGGGACCAGTCTGCCTTTGTAGGACTAACAAATTAGCTACAAGATTAAATTACATTTTAGGGGTCATGCAACCTCTGGCTGCAAAAGTCTTAAGTTCCTCAAATTGTTCCTAGGGATAACATCACTATTGTAAAACCTAAGTTCAGTGCTGGAGATATTTTGCAGAGCATGCAATAGATGGATCAGCTGACACCACCCAGAGTGGTAATCTGACTCAACCAGTTCTGCAATCCCACCCAGGAACAGAAGAGAGCAAGAAAACCTCACTTTGACCCCTTATGATCCCATCTCAAACATGACCAATCAATACTCTTCACTTCCTGAGCCCCTACCTGCCAAATTATTATTATTATTTTGCTTAAACACTAAAATTATCTTTATTAAAAGATAAATTATCTTCACTGTGAAAGTTATTTACTGTGAGAATAAATATTTGAACCCAATTTCAGGAAAATGGATTTAGTTGTTTTTGTTTGCTTGCATTTTTAAAAATTATTATTATTATACTTTAAGTTCTGGGGTACAGGTGCAGATCATGCAGGATTGTTACATAGGTATACACATGCCATGGCAGTTGGCTGCATCCAACCCCTCATCAACTATATTAGGTATTTCTCCTAATATTATCCCTCCCCAATTCCCTCACCCCCTGCAATCCATTCCCTAGACTCCCACCCACCAACAAACACCAGTGTGTGATGTTCCCCTCCCTGTGTCCGTGTGTTCTCATTGTTCAACACCCACTTATGAGTGAGAACATGTGGTGTTTGGTTTTCTGTTCTTGTGTCAGTAAATTATCTTTAAAAACTCAGATCCCTGAATGCTTGGGGAGAATTATTCAAGTAATAATAAAACTCCACCAGACTCTGCATGAATTAATCTTTCTCCATTGCAATTCCCCTGTCTCTATAATCAGCTCTGTCTAGGCAGCGCTAAGTGGACCCATTGGGTAGTTACAGTAGTATTACCAAAGATGAAGGAAAGGGGTCAGAGTGAAGAAATATCTTTTCAAAGCAACAGAGAAAAAAAAAAGACAAAAAAAAATTGAAGGCCATCCTCTTGGAGAATTATAAATTTTAGAATTAGGGAGATAATACTCAATTCTCATTTTTTGCATCCACATACTTAACTAAGTAGTTACTTTTTTTTTTTCCTTTTGGTCCCAAAGTATTATTATTTTCATAATTAAAACCAAACCCCATAAGAACCACCAACAAGAGTCCTGAAGTATAATTTCAATCCCCTGAGATTTCAGGATGCCTGTTCTCTTAGAGTCTGTGGGCAATAAGGGAGCATATGGCAGAGCTCCTGGCACAACAGAGGGCTTCAACAGGTGTTTGCTGAACTCATTGCAGGAACAAAAGTAGCCACAGATGAAGTAAACAACTATTTGAGAAGCTGAACAGTGAAGGAAAAGATAGATGAAAGGCATAATGGGACAAAGAACTCTCACTTGGAACTAAGTTGCCACAAAGAAGAAAGCTGTTCTTTAAGTTACAGAATTTGCTGGTAACAGAATACTTGTTTTGCCTGCCATTGCCTTGCCAGCAGTCAGTGAGTAACTATTAGACTCCGTAAGACATATTGCAATACTAATGAATGATAGAGGAAAGGAAATCAGGCTGTCTGTAGGATTGGGCCCTTTGGCAAATAACTTAGTGGTACAAGTAGCATAGCTGCCATAACCCAAGTGTGTCCCAGGCCTCTGTAAGTATCCAAGAGGACTGAATATAATGGTGGCATGAGGCATTGGTGATCCTCAGCAAATAGCAGTATTTGAAGTTAGATAACAGAACCATGGTAATGCGTAGTCTTTCCCAGTTAAAATATACCACCATTTGCCAGCTGATTGTGATGGGAGCATCCCACGTGGAATGGTTTGCAAGATTTGAGCAGGGTCTGGGCCTAAAACTAGGGAAGGCCTGTGGTCTAAAGGACAGAACAAAGAACCATGTACTTCTTTGCATATATGAGGGCAGGGTCTATTTATCTATTAGACACAGTGCCTAGGACCTACAATACTTTTAGGAGTCCATAAATTTTTTCCATTTTTATTAAATTAGAATGAAAAATATAATAGTGATGAATATGTCATAATGAGTCCAGTCTGAATTGTATTTGTCTTTATACAAATATAGTTGTAAGATAAATTTTTAATATTTTTTATGAAAGAAGGGGCACATAAAGGCAAAAATGTACAGGGTTCACAAAAGTCCTCTGTGGCCCAGGAAGAGTTGGTTCAGTGGCCATGAGGAATCGTGCAGCTCACCCAGCACACTGGATCCCAGCTTTTTGTAGGTAAACTCTCAATTCCACCTTTTCAACCTTGGAATTGGCTCCAGGTGGAGTGGTACAAAACCACCAGTCATTCAGTACTTGAGGAAGCAAACGCTTTGATCCAGATTCTTCATGAACAAGGGGTATCTGAGCACAGCAACTTAAATTCATGAATCTGACAAGACACAGGCCTGTGAAATCACCAACCACTGGCCTTGTTTACAGACCAAATGCTGGTCTTCACAAGTCTGTCTACCCACCTGAACTGATTTCTAAGAGTCAAAGGTAATAGTAAAATCTGGAACTTAATTTCTCCCACATCTCTGGTTTTTAAAAGTGAGAGCAGTTATTCTCTAAGAATTCTGGGTCAGAAGGTGAGGAAGTGATAAGGAAGTAACAATGAAGAAAAATTAAAGAAGACAAAAGTTTTCCTGCTGAAAGATTTACATGATTTTTTTAACTTGCTCCCTGAACCTGTTCCCATCAATGAAAATACAAGAGGGAGCAAATAAGGCAGTATTAGCCTTATCAATCATAAGGCTATCAATCAAAACCTATCAACAAGAAGCTTCCTGTGTTCTCCATGTGTGGGGAGAAAGCATTCTGACTGCTCTGAAAACATACTAAAGAGAATATAATCCTCCTCACCAGAATCACTTTTCAGCCCAGTGTGCACTCAGAATGCACAGAGCTCCACGTGAGAAATGAGGATGTGACAGTCGCTCAAGCCAAAGGAAGATCACTTTACAACAGACACCTGCACCCAGGCTAAAATGGAGATGTCATGATGATTTCTAGCTGCCTGGTAGCCTTTCGAATGGGGATCCCAAGTACTCAAATTTAGTAGTTTGGTGGCTTGTGTCATTCACAAGAATAGTCATCACCAAAACCACAGAAAACTCTTTCTTTAGTAAGACCTATGTTTCAAAGTACTGTAATTAAATTGCCAAATATATCATCAAGTAGGTTTTATATAAAAGCTACATATGTATGTGCTTTTGTTAGAATAAAGTATAAAACCAAAACCCAAAGAGGTAGAATTATTTTTTATTCTCTCTGAAAAGTTTATAACACAATGAATATCTAAGCTTTTTAACATTCAAAGCTTTATGGCATCTCACTAAGACACACAAATGTTTCTGTATTTCTGAACTTTCTATTGTCTTTCCACCTGACAGCATCAGGCTGTCTAGAAATCTAGCTGAAATTCCCTTCAGATGGTTAGTGTTACAAAAGTAAATGCTGTGTGACCTTCAGACAGCAGAATAATAATCCAACTTGTCAGGGTGGCAGCTGATCTGTCAATGATACTTTTATTCAATGAAAAGCCCCTAGTGTAATTAAACATTTTCTAGGGCAAAGCAGAGCCATGAGTCATCCTACTAGAAACAATATCAAAGAGGATGGCAGAGAATACCGCTTACCAGGATCTTGTCACTCAGAGTAAGCCTATATTGAGATAAGTTAAAGCTGAAATCTGAGCTGTGTTTGATGACGGATCCATGAGCACAACTGGACTACCGTTTACTTGAAATGCCGAATGGATAGCATTGCACTGACTCTGGGCAAAAGACAACTTAGCACCAAGAATTCCAAGTCATCAGAACCTGTCCTTCAAACCTGTTTGCTGAACTTAGCTTGGTAACCTCAAACTAAGTAACTTAGTGTTTCAGGAGTCCTAAGATAAAAGTGATCTGGGGTGGCCTATTTTTGGACATCACAAAATTCTAGGGCTGAAACTAGAGGAAGGAAAGAGTCTTAACAAGCCTTTAACAACTACATGTATATCATTAGTAACTACTTATTGATAATTGCATATTTTAAAATTTTACTTGAATAGAGCTAATTGTAAATAACAGAGAATATATAATGGGACACTCTGAAAGAAGTAGCTAGAAATCAAATCAAATCTGTGCATCTGAACATACTTGGTCTACTAAAATGCACAAAACTTTAACTGACATCCGCCATAACTATAGAATAGAAGAGATTTAAAGTTTAATAATTCAAAATGCTATGTATTCGAAAGAATAAAAAAGAAAAAGGCTTCATATACATTGTGAAATTATATATATTTGCATTTTACAAAACACCAAAGAAAATTGTAAGATACATCAAATTATAGTATTTTAAATAAACATGGTTATGCTCTTAATGTCAATTTGTACATGTTTTACATTTATCTATATAAATAAAAGATTAACCATTTAAAACCTACATGGATAAAGCACACAAATGTGTATTTTACAAAAGAGGAAATACAAATGGCTGATAATTTTTTTATCAACAAATATATGCAAATGAAAATGAATTCAAATGCCATTTTTTGATGTTAAATGATCAGAATTTCTAAAAAAAAAAAAAAAATTCAATAATAGTTACAATAACTTTGGTGGGAGTATAAGTTGGAGCCAGATTGCAGGAAACAACTAGATTACAGTTATTAAGAGTTTTAAAAAACATTCAAATCACCAGATGCCAGCCAGAACTCTCCTGTATGAGGTGTCAGTCAGCGTCCACTGGGAGGTATCTCCCAGTCAGGATACATGGGGGTCAGGGACAGACCCACTTAAGGAGGCGGTCTGACCCTTATCAGAGTTTGAATGCTATGCTGGGAGGTCTGCTGCTCTCTTCTGAGCTGTCAAGCAGAGATATTTAGTCTGCTGAAGCTGTGCCCACAACCGCTCCTTCCCGTCTGCACTCTCCGAGGGAGATGGGGGTTTTATCTATAAGTCCCTGACTGGGGCTGCTGCCTTTTTTTCAGAGATGCCCTGCCCAGAGAGGAGAGACAGTCTGGCTGCAGCGGCCTTGCTGAGCTGCAGTAGTGGGCTCCACTCAGTTCAATCTTCCCTTCTTTATACTATGAGGATAAAACCACCTACTCAAGCTTCGGCTATGGTGGACGCCCCTCCCACTACCAAGATCTAGCACCCCAGGTCTGGCTTAGGCTGCTGTGCTAGCAGCAAGAATTTCAATCAGTGAATCTTAGCTTGCTGGGCTCCTTGTGGGTGGGACCCACTGAGCTAGACCACTTAGCTCCCTGGCTTCAGCCCCCTTTCTAGGAGTATGAATATTTCTCTCTGGTATTCCAGGTGCCACAGGGGTATAGTAAAAAAGCTCCTGCAGCTAGCTCAGTGTCTGCCCAAACAACTGCCCAGTTTTGTGCTTGAAACCCAGGGCCCTGGTGATGTAGGCACTGGAGGGAATCTCCTGGTCTGCGGGTTGTGAAGACCGTGGGAAAAGCACAGTATCTGGGCGGGAGTGCACAGTACAGTCCTTAATGGCTTCCCTTGGCTAGGAGAAGGAGTTCCCTGACCCCTTGGGCTTCCCGGGAGAGGTGACACCCCACCCTGCTTCAGCTGACCCTCGGTGGTCTGCACCCACTGTCCAACCAGTGCCAATGAGATGAACTGGGTACCTCAGCTGGAAATGCAGAAATCACCCGTCTTCTACATCGAGCTTGCTGGCAGCTGCAGACAGGAGTTGTTCCTATTTAGCCATCTTGCTAGCAATAAAGGATCTAAAACTAGAAATACCATTTGACCCAGCAATCTCATTACTGGGGATATATGCAAAGTATTATAAATTATTCTACTATAAAGACCCCTATATGTTTATTGTGGCACTGTTCACAATAAAAAAGACTTGGAGCCAACTCAAATGCCCATCAGTGACAGAGTAAAGAAAATGTGGCACGTATACACCATGGAATACTATGAAGCCATAAAAAGGATGAGTTTGTGTCCTATGCAGGAACATGGATGAAGTGAAGCTGGAAACCATCATTCTCAGCAAACGAACACATCTTATTTGGATGGCAGCAGGCAAAATGAGAGCGCTTGTACAGGGGAACTCCTCTTTCAAAACCATAAGATCTCACAAGACTTATTCACTATCACAAGAACAGCACAGGAAAGACTTGCCCCATGATTCAATTACCTCCCACCAGGTACCTCCCATAACATGTGGGAATTCAAGATGAAATGTGTATGGGGACACAGCCTAATCATATCATAAAGAACAGAAAACCAAACACCACGTGTTCTCCCTTATAAGTGGGAGTTGGACAGTGAGAACACATGGACACAGGGAGGGGAACATCACACACTGGGGTCTATCAGCGGGTGGTGGACTAGGGGAGGAATATCATTAGGAGAAATACCTAATGTAGATGACAGGTTGACAGTTGCAGCAAACCACCATGACATGTGTTTATCTATGTAACAAACCTGCACTATCTGCACATGTACCTCAGAACTTAAAGTATAATAAAAAATAATATATATTCAAATCACACTAATGGATTTTAGGAATTTAGAGGCTTTGATAAGGAAGCACAACTTCCTATATTTCTTATGGAAGAATGCTCATCCTCTTCAACTTTCTGGGGAATGTTGTTAACATGAATGAGAGAATAAGAAGATTCTGACTCAGCTCCTCAGATCAGCAGAATACTGGAAATAATTTAGGAGATGGAAGCTACAACTTGATCATGGACACAACGTCTTTTTGATTCTGATCATTCACCTCAGAACCACCTTCCAGGAAATATACACCCATAGATTTATCGGCAAAGGAATTGATTACACTGTAATTTATAATTGGAAAAAGAAAAAATAAAAGTTGTCTAGTAGATGGAATAAATGTCCACCCATATTAATACACATTTTATCTACGAAAACTATTTTTAAAGATAGAATGTTAAATAAAAATAAAATCTCCTGATAAAAGTATATGATTTTTACAACATAGCAGTAAATCTAGACAAGAAAACTTTACAATATTTATGATATTGACCTCTGAATTGTAGAAAGAGATTTTAAAATTTTTTTACAGTATTTATTTTAATAAGAAAATCAAACATGTCTGTTTGGTTAAAGTACTTTTTGCAAATGTAACTACAGCACCAAAACTCCATTTGGTAAATATGATTGATTTATTGCCAATTTATTATCATTACAAAAGTGTAGTCTTCAGTCAAACAACATTGTAAAGACCTCAGATTTTCATAAAATCTTTTCTACATTCTTCTCAAAATAAATCTAAGTTGCCAAATTACTCTGTGCTTCACTGAGTTTCCCCCTTTGTAAAATGGAAAATTTGTTAATAAAATTTTTCTCTTCATTTGTAATTTGTAAATTCTATATCATATCTGCCTTAGGTGTTACAAATGACCTGTAATAGAGGGTAAAAAATCAGAGCCAGCAAATGCTATTTTCACCACTGGCTTCCTATGGATTTGTACTATCTGATGTTCTTTGAAGAGTTTTGGACCACCTCTAAATAACAGCTGTGAGGGGGAAACTGCAGTACTTCAATCCTTGTTTTTGGCAGTAAGTATTTGTTTTTAATGTGAAAGCAAACAACGAAAGAAAACCTTTTCCATCTGCTTTTACCAGAAAGAAAGTCAAATGGAAGTCACAGTATCCTCAGCAAATAGCATTTGACTTTAGTGCACAAACACATCCTTCATTTATAGACACAGCCTCCTAAAGTGTTAGGTCAACATTACAATGATAAACAGTCAGGGGCGAGGTGCTTAGGGAGATTTTAGGCAATGTTGAATAGGGCCCTCCTGCAGTCTCAGTTCGGGGCTCCCTGTCTATAGAATTGAACCTTTAGATGGAGGTTCAAAAGCATCCGTCTCATTTGTTGCTAATACAAGCATGTGGAAGGAATAATCTCTTTTCTCAAAACTGCTTGTATGTTAGAGATCAATCCATATTTACCTTTGTGAACTTGTGAATACCTATTTTACAAACAGCAAGAGTCCAAGCCATTGCCAGGTCCATATACTATTATACAGGGCACATGAAAGTGATAATGAGAGTTACTACGTGCATCAGTATGTAAAGCAGCAAGCACAACTGCTAACTGAAACTGACTGGGGAAATTGGATTAAGATGGCAAATATAGCAAATGCATTTGTCTCTATGTCCCAACTCAAATCTCCATAAATGAAGAAAATGCACCCATTTTCCTAAATCATAAATTTATTATAGCACCGGAAACCATGAGAGAGTTAAATTTATGTCAAAAAAAAAAATTAAGAAATCTCTCCCAAACAGGAAGCAATTAAAATATGCACGAAAAAGAACTGTCACAAAAGGTAGAAGGGGATTCAAGGTTGTTCCACACTCAGAAAGCTGAGGCAACAATCAGAACGATGTATTATGTTAAAAACATTTGAAGAAATTTAGCAGATTAACCAATTGCTGCCTGCCCCCAACACCATGTGCGCATGCGTGCGTGCACGTGTGTGCGCGCACGTGCGCACAGACACACGTGTGCACAGAAGTAACAACTGATATCTTTGGAATGCTGCAGCATTGAGTGTGCAAATATGGTCCAAAGAGGTAGTACACAATGTCCAGTGTCATGAGGAAAAGGGAGTCTTCTCAATGTTAAGAAAATAAGCTAGTATAATCCACCAAGAGCATAGCATGTCTTAGTATTGTTCTGTAATTACGTAGTCTACAGTAAGTGGAGCCACATCTACAGACAGGTGCACTGGGACTTACTAATTCAAAGATGACATCTGGTCAAGAATTATGAAACATTTTAAGAAAACTAACTCCATGAAATAAAAGGAAATGAACTAAGAATGAGAACAATTAACGGAGGAAATCAAAGGACACCCAAAATAATATTTTTAAATTGAAATATAATTTATAATTTATATAAATTAATGTCTACTTATTAACAGCTTAGTTTGATAGATGTTGATAATTGTGTACATTTGTGTGACTAACACTTGAAAACAAGATTTAAAACATTTATATCACTCCAGAAAGTTCTCTTGCCCCTTTCACTCAATTTCTCTACGATTGTAACAATTTTTTGATTTCAGTCACCAAAGAATTATTTAATCTGTTCATTTCATATAACTGAAATAATAAAGTATATATTCTTTCAATTAACCTAGTATCTTTTTGTCTATGCTGCATACATAATTAGCTTGTGCATTTTTAGTTAACAAGTAGTATTCCAGCATACAACTGTAACACATATTATTGACCCATTCTCCTGTTGAAGAACGTTTGGCTTATTGTCAATTTGAGCCTATTATGAATAGATATATATACATATCTATAAACATTCTTGTATACGTATTTTTGGGTAAGAATAGAATTGCTATTGCAGAGGGTAGATGAAAGTTTAACCCTGTAAAAAAATGCCAAACAGTTCTCAAAAGTGTTTGTACCATTTGACACTCCAACAAGCAATGTATTAGATTTCTGTTTGCCCTACATCCTAACGAACATTTGGTGTTGTCAGTCATTTTTATTTTAACCATTCTAGTTGGTATCATGTGGCTTAAATTTGCATTTATATGATGAGTGATGGTGTCGAGCACATTTTCATAAGCTTATCAGAGATTCTTATATCTTCTTTTGTAAAATGTTTGCCCAAGAGTAATTTCCATTTACTAATCACATTGTTTGTCCTTTTATTGTTAATTTCTGGATATCTTTTGAATATTCTAGAAATAGGCCCTTGTACCTTGGTCAACAATCAATCAATTGTTCAAAAGTCCATTTCTGGACTCTCTTTTCCTGTTTATCCAAGTAGGTAATCTCAAAATCATTATGACTGTGGCTTTATAGTAAGTATAGTAAATCCAGAAAACAGTTAATGTAAAGTTTGCTATTGTAATCCTTTTTCCCAGATTGTTTTGTGTAGTCTAGATTCTCTGAATTTCCATATACGTTTAAAAATTAATTGTTAGTTTCTAGGGAGAAATATCTATCACAATTTTAAGTGAGCTTGCTTTGAATCTCAGGGCTAATTTGAACAGAATGGATATCTTAGTAATACTAAATCTTTGAATCCACAAACATGGCATATATCTCTATTTAGCTGGTGTTTTCTTTAATGTCTCCAATCAATGTTTCACATTTTCCAATCCCTACCTTTCACTATACTTATTACTCTGTATTCAATGTGTTGTACTGCTATTGTAAAGGTTATTTTAGTTTAACTTACCAATTTTTCATTGCTTGTATATAGAAATGAAATTTTCTTATTTTAACTTCTATATTACAATAATATTAGATTCAGTTATTAGTAATAGTACATTTTTGGTTAGTTCTTTTGGATGTTCTACGTAAATAATCATGTTATCTATAAATAACAGCAGTTTACATCTTTCTTTCTAATTTGAGGCATTTTATTTCTTTTTCTTGCCTTGTTGCTGTGGCTAGGACTTTTAAATTTAATGTTAAACAGAAGTAGTGAAAGCATATATTCTTGTTTGGATCCCAATTTAAGGGACAAAATGTATTGTTTCATTAAAAATAAAGCCATGTGAAAAAAATTTTAATAGATGTTCTTTATCAAATTTAGGATGTTTCCCTATCTTTTTTATTTGCTGAACCTTAGTATTATGAAAGAGTGCTGAATTTGGTCAAATTTTTTGTATCTGTTGAGATAATCAAACAATGCTCCTGATTTATTCCAATAACGTGGCAAATTACATTGATTGAGTTCTTTAAAAATGTTCAATCAACTTTGCATTCTCCAAGTAACACTTACTTGCGCATAATGTATCATTCATTTATATATTGCTGGATTCAATTTGCCAATAATTTGTTAAGCATTTTTGCATCTATAATAATGAGAGATACTCGACTTAAATTTTCTTTTCTCATAATGGCTTTATCAGGTTCTAGTATTACAGTAGTGCTGACCTCATAAGTGAAAGTAGGAAGTACTCCCACCTACTCTATTTTCTGACAAAATTTGTGTAAAGCCTAGCTTATATATTTCCTAAATGTTTGATAGAATTAAAAAATAAACACATTTGATCCTGGGGTTTTCTTAGCAGGAAGATTTTAAGTTACTAATTCAATTTATTTAATACATATTAAATTTTTAGATTTTCTATTTCTTCTTGATTCAGTTGTAATAAGTTGTAGAGTCTGTAGTAATGTCACTCTTTTTTTCTCATCTGTGTGTTTTGTTCTGGTCATTTGGTTTTTCAATTTAGCAAAGATAAATTGCTAAGGTTTATCACAGGTTTATCAATTTTACTAATGTCGATAAAGAACCAGACAAGCAGTATCTAGGAGTTCTAATTCAATGTTAAACAGAGGTAGTGAAGTGTGCTCATCCATTTATATTTCATGCATTTCTGACTTTAAATATTTTCTTTTTTCTCCTTGAGTTTAATTTCCTCCTATTTTCTACAGTCTTAGGTCAACATTTAGGGTTGTCAATTTTAGACCTTTCTTCTTTTAGAATATGTACATTTAAACCTATAAATATTTCTGTAAGTAATGGTTTAACACTAGCAGCATCTACACATTTTTGTGTGTTGTATTTTCATTATAATTAATTTTAAAATGTTTTTAAATATTTTTTACATACCTTATAATTTCTTCTTTAATCTGTGGATCATTTGAATGTATCTTTGCTAAACTGAAAATACTTGATTTCCAGATAACCCACCATTTATTGTTTTCTAACTTAATTTCATACTGGTCAATGAATAACTACATATGATTTTAATACTTTGATATGGATTACAACTCATTTTGTTGCTCAGCATATATTCTATCTTAGTGAATGTTGCATATGTCATAATGATGAATAAGTACTCTGAAATTTGGGAGTGCTGTGTTCTATAAACATCAACTAAGTCAAGTCAATTGAAATAGGTTATAGGATATAAGCTAACTTTTTTGTAACTACTAATTTCAACAATTACTAATAGACAGTGGTAAATATCTAATTATTTTTGTGGATTTTTTCTATCTGTAGCTTGAGTTTTATCAAGTTCTGCTACCTGAATGTTGAAGCTCTGTTACTAGGCGCATACACATTTAAGATGCTTATGTCTGCTTAATAATTTGGTCTTTTAATGATATTCTAACCTTTACTTTTAAGACTCTTTATCTTAAGATTACTTTTGTTTAAGCTTTTTTATTTTTAATGAATGTATACCATAAGTTTTCAAATCTTCTACTTTTAACATGGAGGTATCTTTACATATCAAGAGTATTTTTTATTCATAGCATAGAGTTGCTCTTATTTCCAAAAATTCAACAATGTTTGTATTCTTTACATGCAGCGTTTAATTCTTACACATTTAACATAATACTGCTAACTTAATGCCTTTCATCATTATATATATTTTCTATTTGTCTTATCTGGTATTTATTCCATCATTCCTCTTTTTTCCCCTTATTATGGGTGGATCAACATTTTTTAACTTTGTATTTATGTCCTCAATTGACTTTAAAGCATAATACTCTGTGTTACTTTTTCAGTGTTACTTTAGATATTATGATATATACTTTATCTTTTTAGGTTCTTCCTTCAAGTAATATAATTCTTAAAGAAATGTAAAAACATTATAGCATAACTGAATTTATTTTTCCTCCAAACTTTAAGTTCTTTTTGTCATACATTTTACCAATGCTATAGTCTCTAAGATACATTATTGCCTTAATTAGTAAATGATAATTTAATTAAAAGTATGCAGGCATAAAAAATAATAGCAATTAAAAGATATTTTATATTTAGCCACATTTTTACCATTTCTATGCTTTTTATTTCTTCCCACAAATGTAGTTGTCCATCTTACATCATTTCCCTGTAGCTAGAAAAACTTTCTTTACCATTTCATGTGGAGAAAATCTGTTGAAAATTTTCTTTCAGCTTCTGTCTGTCTGAAAAATCTACTTATCCCATCTTCATTTTTGAAGGATATTTTTACTGAATCTAGAATTTTGTGCTGACAATTATTTTTTAACACTTTAAAGATTCTATTTCATTTTTTTCTGGTCTTCATTGCTTGTGATAAGAAGCCAGCTGTCACTGGTATCATTTTGCTTTTTCTTCTCTAGTTGCTCTTTAATTTTTCCTTTTATGTTTGGTTTTTAGCAGTTTGACTGTAATGGGCCTATGTATGATTTCCTTTGTATTTCTCATGTTTGAGATCTATTAAACTTCTTGAATAGGTGGGTTGATCTTTATTAATTGTGGATAACTCTTGGCCATTATATCTTAAAATATTTCTTCTGCCGTTATTGAACTTCTCCCCTTTTAAAACTCCAGGTACATATTTTAGACGCTTTGTTCCTTTTTTTTCTCTACTTTGTTTATTTAAAACTTTATGGTCACTTATCTTCAAATTTGTAATTCTTTTCTCTATTGTGCCCAGTCTGCTGTTAAGACCACCAAGGTGTGATTTATTTCTGATGTGTACAGGTATTTCAATTTTATATTTTTATCTTTCTTATGAAATTATCCATTTCTTCTGATATGATGTCTAACTTCTTCATTACATGTTAATGCATATACAGCTTCTTAATATTTCCATCTGGTAATTACACTATCTCGTCCATCTCTGGACACACTGCTATTAACTATTTTCTCTCTTTCATAGGTCACATTTTCCTTCTTCCTTTGTGTGTCTTATAACTTTTCAATGTATACAAGGCATTTTGTGATTAAAAAATAAAGCAGAGTCTTAAAGAGATTAAAGAAATAAGATTTATTGCCAGTAAAGAGCATACTCCTTCTTCTGTCAGACATTAGTAATGAGAGTGTGGAGAAATAGGAACACTTTTGCACTGTTGGTGGGAGTGTAAATTAGTTCAACCATTGTGGAAGACAGTGTGGCGATTCCTCAAGGACCTAGAAATAGAAATTCCATTTGACCCAGCAATCCCATTACTGGGTATATATCCAAAAGGATTACAAATCGTTCTACTATAAGGACACGTGTACACGAATGTTCATTGCAGCACTGTTTACAATAGCAAAGACCTGGAACCAACCCAAATGCCCATCGACGATAGACTGGATAGGGAAAATGTGGCACATATACACCATGGAATATTATGCAGCCATCAAAAACGATGAGTTTGGGTCCTTTATAGGGACATGGATGAACCTGGAAACCATCATTCTCAGCAAACTGACAGAAGAGCAGAAGATCAAACACCGCATGTTCTCACTCATAGGCGGGTGTTGAACAATGAGAACACATGGACACAGGGAGGGGAGCACTACACACTGGGGTCAGTTGGGGGGAAATAGGGGAGGGACGGTGGGGGGTAGGAAGCTGGGGAGAGATAGCAAGGGGAGAAATGCCAGATGTAGGTGATGGGGAGGAAGGCAGCAAATCACACTGCCACGTGTGTTCCTATGCAACAATTTTGCATGTTCTTCACATGTACCCCAAAACCTAAAATGCAATAAAATAAATAAACGGGAAAAATAAATAAATAAATAAATAAAAGTTAAAACCTAAAAAAAAAAAAAAAGTAATGAGAGTGTGTCATCCTAATCTGTAGATGAGCAAAATCTGAAGCTAAGTTTTGATGAGTTTATGTAGGCTCAGTTAACAACGAGATTCAAATGTTTTGAAATAAGGATCAGGACTATTCATTCATCAGAACTCCATAGATAGAGACACACCCACAGAATGACAGAAGAGGTACAACTGAAGAATAAATAAATGAGTGGGAAGATTTATAGTTGTGCTATATTTCCAGAATGTAACACATAGCAAGATAAAGTATGAGAGGTAGTTTCAGAGAAATGGATCACAAACTCTTAAATTTTTCTTATTATATTGAGTTATAGGAAAAGGCCTGGGTGACAAAGTGAAATCCTTGTATCAAAAAAGAAAGAAAACCGTAGTAGATGGTATGTGTTTGAGCAGCCATTTACCAACTTCAACATGCATCAAATGCATTCGAGGAGCTTGCTAATGTACAGATTGCTAGGCCCCACTCTCAGAATTTCTGATTCACAAAGTCTAGGGTAGAGCCACAAAATTGCACTTTGATATGTTTCCACGTAATGCTAATGTTGCTGGTCTTAAAACTTCATTTTGTAAAATACCATCTTTGAAGAAAAGGTTAAGGCCAATATAAACTAAGATGATGCATGATTTAGAAAACAGCGTTAAGACAAGAGAGATAAAATCCTTGCTCTTATAGAACCTATCTCCCAATAGTAGAAGGCAATAGACATTTAAACTAATAAAACATAATTTTTGATAATTGAAAATTAATGATAACTGAAATGAACAAGGACAACAGATAGTGTGGACAAGTAATCGTTTTTCTGGAGTGTTTTGAGAGCTGAGATGTTAAGAATAAGAAGGTGTTAAACTTTTGAAGTTCCCAAGGAAGAATGGTCCAAGAAGAGAAAACAGCAACTCAAAGACATTGAGATGGGAAGGATCTTTATGTATTCAGAAAAGGAACATACCACAAGTAAGCAAGAGAAAATAAGTTTAAAAAAATAATGAGGTTTAAGTGGCAGGTGGAAAGAATAACATGTAGGCTGTTGTAGACCAGGAGCTTGGGGGGAAAATGCATCTTATTCTATAGGCAATGAGAAGCCTTTGGAATTGAACTGTCAGAATAATATATTCTATTTGAACTATTAGGAAGATCACTTAAGCCGTTATTTGGAGAATGACTGTGGGTGGCAGCAAGAAGCGATGGCAAGGGAGAAGATAGGGATAAAAGCTGGAATAACATTACAGGATTCCAGGTAAGGCATGATCATAAATTTACCTAGAGTGGCAAAAATGAATGTGTAGAAAAGTGGAGATACTAGACTAGGAATTCTTAAAGTTGGCTGAGAATCAGCTTGCCAGGCTCCATCAAGGACCTAATGAATCACATACTCTACATTGTCTCCCCAAGTGGTTCTAAAGGGCAGCTAGATTTGGGGCACATTGTGCTATGCAGGTTACTGTAGCAGACTACGTGAAATCACCATAGGTTTCTAAGTAGGGAATTTCATGGTATAAGCAGAATTTAAAGATGATTAATTTGGTGGTATATAAAAGAAATTGAAGACAAATGTCCTGTAGTAAGAAGAGTAGTCAACAGGATGTCACAATAATTAAGGCATGAGTTTGGACTGCACAGAAATACTGTAGCCAATAGCTACATGTGAGTTTTAATTTTAAATTTATTAAAATTAGGATTTCAGTGTCATAGTCACACTCACCATATTCCAAGTGCTCAGTAGTCACATGTGGCTATTGTACACTGCATTAGACAGTGCAGATATAAAACATTTTCTTCATCACAGAAAATGTTTAGATAGCAATGGCCTATACTATAGTTTTATTGGGGATAGAATCTAATGGGCAAATCTGAACTGGGAGAGGTGCTAAAGGAAGATCAACAGGACACAGTGATACGTGAAGCAGCACTATTCCGTAAACATGTACATTTTGTTTGAGAAATTTTAAAAATCTGTATAAAAATACACTCAATTCAAGGGTACTATAAAATCAGCACTTGCTGTGTTACACAATTCACCACAATATTTTTTTCAGTATAGGAAAATACCATAACTGATAAGATAAATATTATGATAGCAAGCTTTTTTTTCCCCCTCCTCTCCTTTTCTGTGGGTAATTACCAATGTCTATAATTGACAACAGTTGATCAAATCAAAATATGAAAACTAATAATGAGCCAGATTCTCCCACCACATTCCATCCGTTGAAGTCAGTGAAAGTTCTGTGCACACAAGGAGACACATGGCGAGCTAATCTGGCCCAGTATTTACACAGCACTTTCAATTTGACGATCTTAAAATGTTGAACAAATATTCACTTTTATAGGCCATCCCAGGAGATAGAATCAGCATTTATACATCTAACTAAATTGGGTCTAAAAGTTTGAGCTATAGACTTCATGCCACCTAAAATAGTAGTATTTTAAAAGTGTGTTTCCTTCTTTCCATACATGCATGTGTCAGAATTCACAAGATCTGAACCTTCTGTTCTAAATTAAATTAGAGTATTCTTCATGGCTTCACTCAGCTTAGCCTTTCAATTATCATCTTCTTCCAAGCTACCCATCTGATCTCAGATAAGAAATTTAATACCTCTTACTCATGTTAACCCAAATTAAACAACTTCACTCACCTAGACACATACTCATGTACCAAGCATCAGAACTGCATAATTTACTCATGATTTTAAATTTATTAAAATTTTCAAATGAACAGTGTACAAAATGTGTTAATTGAATCTCATTCTCAATTAACTGCAAGTGGATTATCCAATTGATAAGTCATTCAGACATCCTGGGCATCTTCTCTATCCCTCAACTGCCAATTTGCAGATGGTGCTCCCCATCACTCTGCAGCTGGCCCTTGTGTCATTAATAGCAAAGCACACTGGGGAGGGAGGAAGGGGGAGAGCAGTTTGGCCTCAATCACTTGGTTAATTAGAGAAAGAGATAATGCTGCCAATTTGTCCACTAATTCAACAAATATGTATGCAAGTCCTCACATACACAAGGGGAACTTCAAGATGTATTTGTAGACAGAGTCTTTCTACCCTAGACAAATAGAAAAAGGAAAAGATGCGTGTTTTTCCAATTATCACGGGTAGTACACAAATCTAATTCTGCACATGGATACTGGAAAGGCTTTTCCAGCTCTTCACCATTGTTTCCTCCATGTCTCAGTGACTGTCACATCCCCAGGTTCCTAGTGATGGCCACATTTGAGGCAACCTCTCAGGTACAGAAGTATGTGACCTTCAGCAGACTGGCGGTTGCGTCTTGAAGGCTTGTGGGAATGTTAAAGCCTTAAGCTTCTCTGACCCCTAATTTCTTGTTAAATCCCTGGAAAGAACCTAAGAAAACAGAGGACTAATAATGCATTGCATGCTTCTGTTAATGCTAAAATTCAGTTTTCATTATAGAGTGGTTCTGAAGGCGTCTGCTATGAGAGTCAGAAACATGGGTGGCAAGATCTTTGTCCTTAAGTTTAAGGAGATTCAGGTCTAGTCTGAGAATTGTTTCAAATTACTTCAGCTCACTGACCAGTTTCCTTTTCTATAAAATGAGGATAATTAGAGGGTCTACACCATAGAGTTGATGTGGAGATTAGATGCTTTGAGCCATGCCAAATGCTTAGAATAACACCCGGGCCTGGGTCATTCCTTGGTATATGTTAGCCATGCATACTTATTATTACTATTAACTAGCCATGGCCAATCATTTAGTCAAAATGGACCTCAGATTCTTCCATATTATGAGTGACTGGGTTGTGTTACACCGAATTTTAAGTTTTCTTAAAAACTACTCAGAGACAACCTTGGAGAAAAGTAAAAAAGTAGAATGATGGCTGGGGTACCAGCACCTTAACTTCATTCAACTTAAACTATAGTAACTCTTCCTTTATATATTTTACATATTTGGAACCAATTTTATTTTATTTAAATATACATTTGGGATGAATAATTATGCTAATTTTAAAAGTTTGAAAAACACTGAGCCAGATAGTCCCAAGGTCTTTTTGAGTTCTGATGCATGTATTACATGTTGACAGATGCAGGATGTTATTAACATAAAAATATGCCTTGTATAACTAAAAGGACAAATCATGCGTTTTCTTCCTAAAATGTAGGCACAAGACATCTTTATCTTTTCATCTAATTAAACCTTTTTAACAGCAATTTCAAAGGCTTTATTTGGTCTGTTTTCTTTTTGTTATTTTTTCCTGTAGGCTTGGATATTAAAATATATTTGATTTATCAAAGTTCTAATTTTTTATTCCCAAACTGAGACAAAAAATACAGGTGAAGTGGGTATAAAGAATAAAAATGTGATTAAGAAAAATAGTGAAGACTGGTTAATATGAAAATGAGAATTAATAATTCCAATATGGAAAAAAGAGCTTTGTAAATAAGGGAGGATTTGGGAAACATATTTCTTCCTTTTCACAGGTTTAAATTGCACTCCCTTAGATAATTAGTCTATGCCTTAGAAAGGCATACCTCTATGTCCATCTCAATATTTACCTACAGGATAATGAGGAGAATAAAAGGCAAATTTAAAAATCATGACCTGACTTGAAAGAATAACTCAGACTTTGCTAAATGTACCATCAGGAAGGCAGGGAAGGGATGCAACTTCTAGGGACTTTGTGGGAACAGTTTAGGACTTCCAGAAGGTAAAACTGCAAATGTATGAATTTAAAAGGCCCTCAACTCTTTGAACTTCCTTTCGTCTAGTGATGGTGTCTAAGTAAAGACTTGGTTCTGGAATGTTTCTATGATTTACATGAACAGTAGAATATGGCAGAAGTTATGGCACACAAGTTTCTGAGTCCAGATCTTAAGAGCTAGCAGCTTCTTCTTCCTGTCCCCTAGAACACTAGCTCTGTGGAAAGAAGTTGACTTCCCTGAGAATGCTGTGCTATGAAGAAAGTCCAAGGAAGCCATGTGGACAAGTCCTGGAAAATGAGATGCATGTGGAGAAAGAAAGAAGATAAAGATTACAGATATATGAGTGAAGAATCCAGCTTGGAAGTGAGGTCTCCATCCTCAGCTGATGCTACATGGATTAGAGACAAACTTCCCAGTTGAGTCCTTCCTAAATTCCTGACGTGCAAAATTGTGAACAAGGTAAATATTATTTTAAGTCACTACGTTTTGGGGTTGTTTGATACACAATAATAGATCTTCTGAATAGCACAGATTCGGAGGGAATGTCAGAAGGTCTAAATGTGAAGAAAGAGGATCAAGTTTAGAAACTGAGAATATATTCTGTGAAGGTTTGATTTCCTAGTTTTCTTTTAATTATGAGGAAAAGTTATATTGAACATGCTTCTCTCAGTTTTGTTTTTTAAGTGGAAATTCCTCTGATTATCCCAACTTTTGGTAGTTGCCAATAAGCTAAGCAGATGCAGCCTGGAGGGAAGCAAGTGGTATTGTAGAAAATAAAGGGAACAGGTTAATAGAGAGAGGATTTGGCCCCACATTTGTTCCTCTGCTGAGGCCAATTATTAAGACCCAGTTTTTCAGAGGTAACTGTGCCCAGATGTTTTGAGTGTTGTCTGCTGGTCCAACCCAGAGCTGAAATAGCATGCAGAAGCACATGATGCTGAGGATGAACTCCCTCATGAACTATTTAGCTGTGTATGTCCAATAGACCTCTTCATTCTCAAATATACTTAAGTGGCCCATAAGGGGAAGCACACTGACATTTAGGTTATTTGAAGGGTTTTTTTTTTTTCCTGTTACATACACATTTTAGTCCCTAAGTAGCCCAAAGCTCTTATACCTAATTGTACTCATGCAATCAATCTTTGAATCAGAAAGTATAAGACATACCTTGCCCTTGGCCTTTTTGTGTGCTGCCTGTGTTCCTCCAAGCAACAGTGTGAGTTTCATAGTTAGTATGTGGCTTCCACTTCAGTGCTTCCATACTTTACCTTTAATTACTATATCTCGTCTTATCCCAACTCTTCAACTAACTACTCTGATGGCCATCTCTTCTTTTAAAATATCTCAGGCAAGAAATATGACTTTCCTACTATTTCATTTAATCACTCAATAAAAATATATTGAGTTTTATTAAGCTCAAAATTCTGTCTAGGATGCTAAGGCCGCAAACATAAATAAGTCCTATTCGTTCTTCTCAAATATCTTAGTCTTATGGAGGCAGTGAGAAAAGTATATGAATCATTAAAATAAAAGGCATAAAAGAGATTTAAAGGCAGGGTATTAAAAAGAGAAACACATTGCTTCCAAAAGGATAAAACTAACATTTACTGAGTATCCCCTATGAAGCATGTATTTTAAATATATTATCTCATTTATACTCTGCCTCCACCCTAAAAAGTAAGTAGCATGTTTTTCTTTATTTTACATAAAAAAACTTAGATTCAAAAATGTTGACCCACCCCCTTCCCACTCATAAAAAATAGTTAAGTCAATTAAGATCACAAGTAAATTAAAAACCTGTAACTATTCTGTCTTTGTCTGACATCAAAATCTCATACTCTTTCCATCAGCTGTCAAGCTTCCATAATGCTGTAATTTTAAAACCATAAACACTTTCTCAAAAACCATCTCATTTGACTTTCATAAAAACACTGTGAAGAAGGATGGCCTTCTCATTCTACTTAACAGAAAGAAAAACAAACACTGGAGAGATAAAGGGACTTTTAAGTAATGACTAAAATTCAAAGCCTATCCTGATGTAATGACTCCAACATGGCTTTTCTTTCGATTCTACCATGCTGTCTTTTCCAGATTGAGACATTATCAAAGTGTCATGGCAAAGAATGCATTTAATACTGGGCCATGAAGAATGAACAAGATTTGGACAGGTGACTACTGGGGCATCAGAAGATATTAGAGTTGGAGAACATGCAAGTGGAGGAAACAGAGTCATTATCAACAACAATGTAGCTCAGTTGCTGTCCAAGATAATTTGCTGCACTGAATCTACTGCAACAAGGCCCCAAAACACTATGGCATGGGCAATATGCCTAGATGGACTATTTTTTTGTAACAGTGTCTATCACACAAATATTCCCGGACAACATAACCTGAGAATTCATAGGGAGTTACATTTTTTTTGTTAATTCCTAAGTTTATTGATTTATTTCTCCACAAGTTAAGCTCCCTCCTTCAAAGTCTTCCCATCAAATATTCCTGTGAATACACAGGAGTTGTGCAACATATGCTCACAAGCAATAAAACTTATGCTGAGCATCCATTCTCTTGTATTGATAGTTCTCCAATTCCAGACAGCTAAGTTTTTCTTTGCAAGTCAATTTCAATCCAGAGATCTCTTTACTTTCAGAATGAGTTTTCTGGAGAAGCTATGCAGAAGTCATCCAAATAGACTTCTAGGAGTCATTCTTGACATTTTTTTCAATAAATATACATCAATTGTCAATAATATATCAGGCAGTTATTCATTCATCTTAGCCATAAATGTTCATTCTCATCTCATATAAAGTATAGGACCTTTCTTCTTACATTATGTTGTATTTATTTTATTTTGTGGAATAATTTGGGATAGTAGATATTCAATATTCCTGAAATATTTTCTATCACTTACTCCAAATCACGTGTACAGTTTTAAGCCACTGATAGGAAATATTTAAAGTACAACCAGTGACACAGTATGTGGGAAGAGTCCCAGTGGATAAAGTTCAGGTTTTGAGTCTGAAGACAGGGCTTGGTTTGAATCCAGGCACTGCCATTTGGAAACTATGTAGCTTTAGACAAGTGGTTTTGTTTGTTTGTTTGTTTTTTTACTATCTTGAATCTTGGCAACTATATTTAAAATGTGAATAATCATAATATTGCCCATTGTCACTAACCAATAACATTATTATAGTAAGTGTAATAGTGACTTTCTTATACCTGTACCCACTATGTGTTAGGCTCTTGTGAGGCCCTTTACATGCATTACTGAACATCCTCATTTGCACCCTGCAAGGGAGGTATTTTTAACTAGGGAAGATTATTCTTTGCTCAAGAGCATACAACTGGTACATGGCAGAGACAATATTTAAGCCAGATTTGTTTGACATTAAAGCCATGTTCTTTTTACTATACATTGCTGCTTCTATATAAATATTGTTTTGCTTGGTATTGGTGTTTGTTTCTTTGACCGATAGTCCTTAAACACAATATTTGGGTCTTTTTTCTCAGGACTTACATCATGTAGAAGCACAAAGCCTGCTCCCCCTCACAAAAAAAAATTCAATAAATATCTGTTGGATGTATAAATGAATAACAAAAACTAAATTGTTTCTGCTCTATTCTGAACTCTAGGCTACATAAATAATATAACACCATCCACATCTTTAAATACGAAAAGGACACTCTCAACATAAACAAATGTATTAAAGTAACCGCAGACACACTTTTAAAAACATAGCAACTCTGACACTCATTGTCAATGACAGCCAATTTCATTAATCAAAAGCAGGAAAAAAAAAAAAGCTTTTATGTTATTCTGCCTCCAAAACAAACCTGATTTAATATCTTTTGAAAATTTTTCAGCTATCTCAAAATCTCAGGTTAAAAAAAATCATGCATTGGTATTTTAAATGAAAGTAAGAAATAAGGTCTATGTTCGTGCAACGTGTCAAGGCTGTGATTTTCCCATAGTTTTGCATTCCTCTGAGTAAAATGCTATCTACATCTCACAACTGGTGGATGTAAAGATTGTGAAACAAAATTGGGCGTAATCCATCAAACTCACACCCCATGCCAACTTTAACTACTCAGTCTCTGGAGCACAGAAACTAGGTAAAAATTTACGGGAACATACTTAAATCAAAACTGACTGCTACTGATACATATCTTTTAGGGGAATTAGCTCTTTCCCCTTTGATTTAGGTCCCCATTTCAGCACTGGGCATTTGCATTTATCTTCTCTCTCCAGCAAACCAAAGCAAATGTGAGTGTTTTTGAGTAGCTGCTATACATAAGCATAGAATGAGGTACTTCACAAGAACCATAAGAAACACATGATATATCTCTATTTTAAAGATGAGAACATCAAAGCTGGGAGAGGTTAAGTAACCTGAGCAAGGTCATACAACCCATGAGTAATGAAACTAGGATTTGAACTCAATTTGACTGATTCCAAAGCTATAGCTGATCCCTCGGAAGGAGAAAGGATGGCTTAGCAGAACTAGATACTTGCAAAGCATCAGATTAAAAGTGAAACCATGAGAACATAGGGAGGGGAGCATCACACACTGGGGTCTGTCGGGGGGGTGGGTAGGGGAGGGATAGTGGAGGGGGGAGGTTGGGGAGGGATAACATGGGGAGAAATGCCAGATATAGGTGATGGGGGGAATGGAGGCAGCAAACCACCTTGCCATGTAAGTACCTATGCAACAACCCTGCATGATCTACAAGTGTACTCCAGAATATAAAGTACAATTAAAAAAAAAAAAGGAAAAAATAAAGAGAGAAGCAAAACTTAAAAAAAAATGTTTAAAAGTGAAGCAGTATGGACTAAGAGAAAACAGTTGTTTAAATATTGTTGTAGAATAAGGGACTTAAAGGGGAAAGGGAGAAGCAAATGGGGAAAGGAGGAAAGGGGAAGGGGTGGGGTAAAAGAGGAGTGAGAACAGATTAATCATGAAATACTTCCCCTGACTTCTGGCATTCTATATGAACTATTTGTTTTGGTGGAGGAGAGGGGATAAAGGTGCTCTAAAATGCCCTTCCAAGTGCAATGAGTTTAAATGCATTTCTTGTTCTATTCACTCTCTGCAGTAACATGATGATCTTTCAGACTTCTGTAGCTGAAGTTATTTCCAGTGGCATTTGACCTGCTGTAACTGTCGTATGCACAACAGGCAGGAGATACACTGGGAAAGATACTCCACTCACAGTTGAGAGCTGAGCTCAGCCCCAAGTGGCTCACTTAGAGATATTATTCATACCCAAATACGGCCTCACTCTTGGCTCCTCAGCTTTCTCTTCTTTCCTTTTTGCCACAAATAAATTTTTAGACTTCATATTTTGATGTATTTCCTAGCTACATGATTGGCTTTTCTTAATAGGGATTATGTGTTTTTATTATCTAAATGCAGTTCGCTATTTTAAGATACCTGTTCCCTTTTCCTGACTCTGTTCCAAGAAACTTCTATCCTAGTATCACTTCTTTGGCAGCTATCCAACTGTGTTCACATCAGACACATGATCAAGGAGCATACAATAAATCAATGACTTAGATCAACAGTTTTCAAACCTGAAACCTGACTACACTACCACATGGAGAGATTTCAGAAAATACTCATACCTAGACCCCACACCGGACCAATTAAACCAAAATCTCCAAATGCGGTGCTCAGGCAGAAATACAGTTCAGATTTTTAACTACACACAATGTTTCTACTCTGATGACTATCTTGGAAAGCTCCACAATGCTGGTGTCACAGAGAAACCTCTCCCAACCTGTGAGCCCAAGCTCTGATTTGAATTATATCTCTGCATCAGGCGATGCCAACACAATGAATGGCAAGTTCAGTCAATGACATGGAAACTTTATGGTAGTTGTTGCGTATCATTCAAAACAATGCTTCAGGTTACTAACTGTCATTTCCTATGTCAGTGGGGGATTTGTGGCCCATTGACAGAGGTGTATTATGGTTTCTTCACCTGTTGGGAAAACTAGCAGCATTTGGGGATCATCTGTCATCTGCAAAAATAAATGAGGTGAGTTCCAAATTCAACTTTTTTGCCCTACAACCCTTCAGACATGGGTTGCAAGTTTATATATCCACAGGAGTCAGGTAGGTAATATAAGTGATAAAAGGAGTTTTAGGTGGGGACCCAACTAGCTAGAGAGTTCATGGGGGCAGATGCTATTTAGCGCTGACCAGTTGTTTCAAGAAGCAAGGTGGGTTTTTGTTGCCTTGGGCTTTGTTTTACTATTTTCTGCATAATTATATACTCAAGCCCCAGATTCTTTTATAGCAACTTTAGGTGACCACATTACCTATTAAAAAAAAAATCTGAATTCTAAAATCTAGAATTCCAAGCCCTCTATCAAGTGACTGTCTCATATTATCTAACTTCACTTATTTTTACTCTTCAGTATGGAGGTCTGGCTTTTTCAAATACACCTTTCTGATATTGTACATAACTTGCTGGTTCGCATCTCATCACTTGTGTTAGTCTTCCCAGTTGAAATGAGCTCTCTGTTCTCCTCTATTACACCAATCCAGTCCTTCACCACTCTCTTTACTTTTCTCTTGTGTGATTATTTCTCCAATCACTGACTTCCCTTGTCATTTTCCCCCAAGACCTTTCAAATGTTGCTGTTTCTTTTGCCCCCTTCAAAAATAATCAGCCACCACCTAAAACTACCAAATAACCATCACTCCCCGCTGACTTTATAAGAAGCATTATTAACATTATTATATAAAAAGAAGTTACTTGAATAAGCGCAATAAAGCTCTATTTACAACTTGCCTTTATTCAGTAATGCCACAAGTTCAGTGAAGCCACAAATTCAGTCACATCCTTCATGTATGTGTGATCTATACTACATTCTGTGTGATGTGAAGGTGACCTAGGATGCATTTATTCCCTCATCCCCAAACAACAGCAACACAGCAAAAGTACCGAAATTTGCTTGGTAATATTGGTTAATTTAATCAAATTACAAATTTAAAATCCATAAACCTAAAGTATCACAGAGGTGCTAAAATACCATTTTTCCTATTTCTTGTACCCTAAAACTCTAGGAGTATCATCCCATGACAAGGCTTGTAGAAAAGATCTTAAGAAAAAAATTTGCAAAATAGCACTCAAGCACAATTAAAATCATCAAGTGATGACATTTAGATCCACCTATTCTTCAAATCATAAGTCATCATCAGAATTGCAGCAAATACTTTATCTAGCTTCTCACTAAAGAAATACAGCTACTCAGGCTAGATGCTAAATCAAATAAAATTTAAAATCCTCTGAAATCAATTTCAGAGTAAATATAAATGGAAAAACCGTAAGTTACATTGATTAATTTGAGTACATCCAATTTTTATAGGAAATTCTTGCTTATAAAATAAGAGACTGGTTAAAGGAAATCACGTTTATCTTAAAGTCATAAATTGACATCAAAGCATTAAGTTGTTTTTATAAGCAACACAATTCTAAAAATCTATCATTTTGAGTATAACTTTGTATTACTATAAATCCATATTTGGGTAAAATACAGAATAAACCTGGAAATTTTCTTTTGGCCTTAAGGAAACTATTCTTGAAGCTCATTAACTGTTTCTTTTTATTTGTTTATTTTATGTTTATATTTTTAAAACTCTCACATTTCCAACCAAATTCTGTCCTGGCTTTGAGGCAAGAGTCCTCAACTTTACTAAGGCATTTTTTCTCCTAAACAAGAAACAAAATGTGTTCAATGAAATTAAAAAAGGCACAAATGTGCTTTAAAATATATTAAGGGCTCTGCAGATTCCCAGATTATTTGTCAAAAAAATACTGCTCCTATTTTTCAGAGCTGTAGATTAAGATAAGTAAACAATTATATAATTTTTTTGAAGATCTCAAAAGACTGTCTATGGTGCAGTAAGAGAAGACTTTTCTTTTGAGAGAGGGAAAGAATTATGAACCCAGAAACTTGAAACAAGTAGTTGGAAGAACTGAATTTATCTGTTTTGCTACAGGACTTGTAAGCACGTCTGGTGTGTAAAGTTTGCATCTATATAAAACTTTTATGCTTCATATTACTTTGGAGGTTTCTAAGTAGGTATGTTCAGTGATACTCCGAATGCAGCAACTTAAGGACCCCAGGGTAAACAAGGGAGCAAGGGGCCTGCAGAAGAATAAAAGGAAAAGTTTCATGTATTGCTAAGTAAAGTCAGTGCGACACCACAGAATGGATTACAGCTGGGGTTTCTGAGTGTCACATTGTAAGTAATTGGTGACGATAAAAAAAGATATCGTACATCAACACTAGTTTACACACCTGGGTGCAATGAAGAGATTATAGATAGTATTTCTCAAAGGTCGGCCTTTCACTATCTGACTCAGAATCCCCTGTGCCACTTGTTACATAGGACATCTAGTATCCTACCCCAGACCTTACCTATGAAATTAGAATTGGTATGTCCAGGACTCAGGAATCAGCATTGTTAAAGCTTCCCTGGGGATTTCTAGGTACACCAAACATTGAAAAGTGCTACAAAACACCCATTAGGATAAAATTACAAGCTTTGGCGCTTGGGAAACAAAGTTTGAATCACAGCTCCCTGAGATGAAAACAGGAACAATAACGGTGTTTGCCTCACAAGACCATTGTGAGGATTAACCTAACGAGACAGTATATGAGACATAAAGGGTAGATTCTCCATCAATGGCACTATTAATATTCCATATCAGGGTCCTCAACACAAACACATACTCACAGACAGGCAGCCCCTGCTGCATAAGCGGAATGGGAACCAGAATTCTAAGGAATGCTTTGAGGAATCAAAGTTTTCTACCTGCTGCTCCAGGTATTGAAGCATCCCTACAGCAGCACAATTTAATTTCCTCTTTGCAAATCAAAGAGGAAAATTTGACATGAATCAGGGCACTAATGCATTTACATATACACCAAAAGTGATGGACTTTTGTGCTTCTGTGAATTAGGAATTAAGGCTCATTTACATAATGTTTAGAAAGCTCACAAACTTTGTATTTTGTCTAAAATAATTGTGATTCTCCAAGGTTTTCCCAACTCTGCCAATTTGGCTGGGCTGCTTGCTTGGATTGCCAGCCTGCATCCAGATTTCTCAGTCTAATCTTTGGCAAGATCCTACTAACTCCAGTTTCAGGACCAAGTGACTGGCAGCAGCCCAACAGCCTAAGTGTGCACTCCTGCCAAATTAACACCGGCCAGGAAAAGCCTTCAAGAGTGTGAAACAAAAGAGATTCTTTGCCCTCAATGCAGAACTCAGCTGAGCTGGCCACCCTGCAGCTGGTCAAAGGGGCATTCTCTCTCCTGCAGTCCAGGGGAGTCCATGACTAAAGATGTTATTAGAGGCACCATGGAGGCAGAGTGGAAAACTTTTCATCATGCCCTGTAATTCAGATATAAAAAGGGGGAAAGAGGGACTTGTGTCAAATTGGTTTGTGTCATATAAAATAAATTCCTAGTAATGGGTAAGTATTTTATCTGTCTTGTTCATATATTCAGGGATTATGTAGACAGCAAGAAGGTGAAGTGTGAGCTCTTAATTATCTGAATATTTGATCAATATGTACAGTCCATCTAACCAGTTTATGTCCTAAATTATCTTTCTATGCAGCCTACCTTGATCAATAGACCATAAAATTGCCAAATGCCCATTTCACTTTATAATCTATGTGAATATAACCTGCTAATAAATATAACAGTGGCAGTGTAGCCAGTAAACTTCCCAATTCTGAACATAATTATTTTATACTGCCACTTTTAAGCATCAGAATACTAAAGATATCGTAATTTAGTCATAAGAGTTATATATATTAGGTAATCGTTTTGATCCAGCTACTCACAGTATACTTGGGAAAAGTAAAATCCAGAACAAGCATCACCAAATCTGGAACTCAGCTTTAATTAGAATACATAAATTATTCTTTGTTCTTTTTCAAAATCCATGAGCCATTTAATCATAAACAGGAAGAAATGATATTATTTCTTTCGTTTTATTGTAATTCAAGTAATTTGGCAATTTTTTTAACAACTTCTCTCCTAAGATTTTGTTACAGAGCTATTTTCAACATTTGTCCTGAAAGGTAACATTCAATCTGTCAGCTCCAATAGTCTCAGATTTGACAAATTAGGTTATCTTGTTACAGGCTTAATAACATTTTCTCCTGCATCTATTCTAAGACCCCTGATAATACAGAAAAATGTCTTCTGAAACTCAACAAGGAAATGAAGTCAGTATAAGTAAATGGTATTCATGTATATAGCCAATTAAATATACAATGTATGTGCAAGTATTAGAGGGTAGATGTGCATATTTTTAAATGCATGCAGGTTAATTAAAAGAGCAGAGCTGTAGAAGTTAGCAATGTTTGGTTCTTATCTTTGGGATTTAGGGCATCAGATATCCTTTTCCCTATGTAATCAGAAAAGCAAATTGTGTCAAACCAAAAGACCATCCTGTTGAAAACACCTGAAGCTAATTATCCTAGGGGGCACCAACAGAACTAGTTGAAAAATGCAAATTTTAGTCAATTTTTGTGTTTTCCAAAATGCCAAGTAACTACCTGGACTCATTTTAGCACAGACTTGGCCAAATAACGTTATTTGTTGAACATCTAAAGTGCCAAGGTAACCAAGTCACCCAGTTGCTTTGACATCATCTTAACTCAAACACAATATGCATATTTTCAATCAATTTACTTTGGATTCATTTTTATATATGAAACATGGTCAGTGTTCCATGAACACATTTTCAGAGGAAAGATTGCTATAAATATGATGTGATAATGACTGGAATGTTTCAGGGAAGGACAGGAGGAGAAAAGAAGGCAAGTGCAAACTCTCATAAAATTTAAAATAAACTGTGAACTAAGACTTGGCATTTCATCATTTTTAAACCAAAATCTAATTAGTAAGTTCTGTCCTTTAAAAGAATGTTGCAAGCTTTTCTTTAAATAAATATTCAATTCAAGCTTTGAAAGAGTGATGCTTAAGACTTTTGCTATTACAATAAATTCAGCTTTCAAAATCTGAAACAAAAACAATATGGGGGCTAAGAACGATACAGATAGATAAATAGACAGAAGGTACATTTGAAAAGTTTCAGTTTAAAAAAATAGGCTTTGATTTTGGATCTCTATTAGTTTATGATTTGACCCTTTTTAAATGTGAATTTTAGACTTATAATAACAGAAAACTATCAATATAAAAAGAAATTTTTTGAGCTATGACGAAGTAAAAACATAAATCCCTTAAAACAATTTCCATGCTTAAGCTTTAAATTTTAGTTTTGAGTCTTGAGTTTCCTGGAAGCAAAGCCAAAAAAAAAAAAAAAAAAAAAAAAAAAAAAAAAAAAAAAAAAAAAAAAAAACCTAAACCAAAAAACTACATACTTCCATTTATCATAATAAAAGAAAACATTAGTTCTTTAAGAGGTATAGCTTTTTCCGCAAACCAAATTAAGTCACAATCAAAAGGTTATGGTAAAATTTTGATGATGATTTTACAAAGAATTAAGATGCAAATACTCTTTACATTACTACTTCTTATATTGGGGCTCAATAAAATGAAGGGCTTACCAGTTAAACCTAACTCATGGTTTTATGTCCATATAATGTACTAAGTGAATGCAAGACTTAGGTGACTTAGGTGTTGAGGATATATATGTTCAAAGTCTGTCTTCATTAATTACCAGCTGGGTTATGTTGTGCAATTAGAGCTTACTGGCTTTTTAGAGCCTGTTCCATCATTTGTAAAGTGGTATAATAATATCTATAATGTGAATATATGCTTGATTTGATGATTAAATGAAACAAATCATAATAACCATCTACCCTTTTGCCTGGTAGAAAATAAAAACTTCATATAAACTTTCTGATAAAAGCTCAATGAAGAATAAAACTTATATCAAGAGGCAGATGAACAGAAGGTCACTTTGCCTCTTTTTGTCATTTCTCTCAGAAGTTTTGAAATTGTCAGTTCAGTTTAAACCCTGGAAATGCCTAAAGCAGCAATATTCTATTTGGTTAGTTGATGGCAAAAGATTTGAGGCTTTGTTTGTCTAATAAACATGTAAGTCTAGAGATTTTGGGTTGAGTGCAGGGCAACACACACTTTAGGCTTTTTATCTGTAAAAAGGATTTTCTTGAAAGTCCAGCTCAGTTTTCTGTAATTTTGTCAAAGCTGCACCTAATAATTCATTGATCCCTTACTTCTGTTTTATGATCTTCCTTGGGGAATTCTCATAGGCTAGTAGGGGGTCTTGTCCAAGTCAGACTTTGGGTATTTCTAACATCATCCAAATTCCTGGGAATGGCAATCAGTACAAAAGCTCAATTCTGTGAACATGGTTCCCTATGTTCACAGAAAAGTGAACCCTTCTGGTTGATATGAAAGACTTCAAGTTGATGCAGGTATGGGACAATATGTTTTTATTAATTCCAGAGTCAATAAATTATTAGTCACTGGCAGTGTAAGAGTAAACTAGGCATAGGCCTTCTATACAAAAATGTATTCTCCATTTCCAAAATACATAAAATCCAATACAGAAAGCTAGACAGTAAAAGAGTCTCATATGTAGTCTACAGATGAACAGCTTAGAGAAAGCAATGTGTAGTGAAAAGGATTTGACTATAAAGAAAAAGGAAACTATATTCCCAACCCAATTTAGCTGTTTTCTGGGATTTAGCCCAAGCTAGGTGAATTCACTGGAGCTCACACTTGTTTGTGTACCTTTCAGTTTGTGGCAAAAATTAAAGATGGTAAAAGTAAAATACCTAGCACAATTCAGACACATAGAAGACACTCAATATTATTAAAGATGTTAAAATATGGAGAAATTAATTATTTTTGTCAAGAATTGGTAAATATTTTGGACAATTTAAATAAGACAAAACAGTAGCAGTTAACCTAAATGTCATAGGTTTTCCACTCTAAGCAAGATATTTTCAGCAGAATGTGACTGCTGTTTCTCTTGGTTTCCTCACATCTCAGGGGATGTCTGATGAAACAAAGAAGTATATAGACTCCAGGACCAAGAATCACAAGTCCAAATACTGGATTTTACAGTTAAACATGGTAAACAAAATAAGTGAAACCAGGTAGATTCATCTTCAGATGTGAGAAATCACTTTAAAGTTTTCTAGATGAAACAGAAAAATATAGATAACATTGAAATCATCAATTGTCTTTCTTAAATTGTTATGAGTTTTTTTTTTTCCTACTAGAATCACAGGCTTTCCAAATATATGTTCTAAGAAACCCACTGGATAAACCCACTAGTGTTTCATTATGTGTTTAAGTTGCTAGATAAAGGCAAACAAGAAGCTAGAGCCATGCTATCTTACAGAGCATATCCTTTTGAAGGAAAAGACTGACTTTCTTAATGAAGAAGAGAGTAGTCATACTTTGGGAAGTTCTAAGACATTAAATGGGGTAATTAAATGGGGGGTAACTAATGAGAAAATTAAGTTATATAAAGTATTTCTATAAATTCCTATTATTGGGATCAGCTCCATTTGTGTCAAATATTTTAGTCTGATTAAGAGTAATTAGAGAATATTCTCACTAAACATGGGAATTGACTTAAAGATGAAGATAGACATTTAAAAGAACTACTAATTCTCTAAAAGGATTTTTAAAATTTTATGCACGTGGTTCCCCAGTGCTATATGTGCAATACCAGTCATTCAAGATCCTTCATTTAAAAGAAATCACTAAGGCTATATAAAGCTGGAAATACAGAAATCACTTTTCTTCTTTTGCAGAGTCATAATGAACATTAATATACTGAGAGTTTTGAGAAGTCCTGAAGATAAAGTACCCCATTTAATGCCATAGTACCTCCCAAAGTATGACTACACAATCCATTCTTAAGCAATTTCGGCAGAAATAGTTTTTCATTGGAGCACATTTAGGGAAATATTGCTCTGAGAGAAGAATGTAACATACAGAAGGCGATTGATAGCCTATGAATTGTTATCAGATATTACCAGATAGCTGTTCAAATATACAATATGTACCTATAAACTATGTAATTATAAAAGTCAAGGATTAGAAAAAAAGGTAGCAGATGCATTTTAGATGGCAAACTAACTTTCCTGATCATTTTTACCTCGAGTGCAGCATTTTTACGGTTTTAACTCATGCTATGGTTCGGACAAAGTTTGTTTGACCCTGCCAAGTCTCATGTTGAAATTTGATCCCCAGTGTTGAAGGTGGGGCCAGGTAGGAGGTGTCTGAGATGCGGAAGTGGATCCTTCATGAATGCAGTAATAACCGAGTTCTCACTCTGGGAGTTCCTGCAAAAACTGATTGTTAAAAAGAACCTGGCACCTCCCTCCCCTTCCTCTTGCTTCTGCATTTTTGCTATGTGATCTCTGCATGCCAGCTCCCCTTCTGTTCTTACTCAATGTCTGCCATGAGTAGAAACTTCCTGAGGCCCTCACCAGACCCAGATGCCGGCACCATGTTCCTCTCACAGCCTTCAGAACAGCAAAACAAATAAACCTCTTTTCTTTGTAAATTATCCGATCTCAGACATGCCCCCTTAGCAGCACAAACAGACTAAGACAACCCACTATTCAGAATAAGTAGCCAACTTATCCCTCACTCATTGACAGTATACTAGCTGTTAGTAAATCTAGCTCAGGCTTATAATGCAAGATTTTCTGAAATATACAAAGCCACAAAGAGATTTTTTTTAAAAAAGGACATTAAAAATACAAATTGGAAAGGTACTAGCCTAGGATTGCAATTTTCAAAGGGTAGTCCCTGAAAACCTGTTAGAAATGCAAATTCTCAAGTCTCACCTCAGAGCTACTGAATCCCAGAAACTTGGAGTAGAGCCTAGCAATCTGTGTTTTAAAAGTCTTGCAGGTGATTCTGATTCACATTAAAGTTCGATATTTCTTGTCTTAGAATCAGAAGTTCTGTGTTCACGTCATCTGTTTACTCCTTACAGATTTGTGACCTTGGACATATCACTTAATTTTTCTTAGCTTAGCCTCCTCATCTATAGGCAGTGATAAAATCTTCCCAACATTTATCATAGGTTTCATTAGGGACAAATAAGAAACTTAAACTGACAAATAGTATTGAATTATAAAGATTTATCAAAAACATGAAAGATGGCAATATTTACTTTCAATTTATTGAGTTAAAAGATGCATATAAAATTTACCATCTTTACCATTTTTAAGTGTACACTTCAGTAGCAATAAACACATTTATATTCTTTTGGTTCTTCCTTCCTCTTCTCCCTCCTCACTCCAAAAGGTGGATCTCATGAAAATTGAGAGTAGATTTGAGAAATGCCTATTTAGATTATTTGCTCACTTTTAATGGGATTATTATTATTTTACTGTTATTCGAGCTCCCTACATATTCTGGTTATTAATCCTTTGTCAGATGAGTGGTTTGCAAATATTTCCTTTCATTCTCAGTGTTGTCTCTATGCTTTGCTGATTGTTTCCTTTGCTGTGCAGTAGCTTTTCAGCTTGATATAATCCCATTTGTCTATTTTTGCTTTTGTTGCCTGTACTCTTGGGGTCACACACACAAATATGTTCTTGGCACTTCTGTCAAAGATGAGTTTGCTGTAAACATGGGAGTTTACAGATAATCCATGCTGTAAACATGGACTATCTATTATGTTCCACTGTTTTATGTGTCTGTTTTTACAACAGTACCATGCTGTTTGGGTTACTATAGCTTTGTAGTAAATTCTGAAGTCAGGTAGTGTCATGCCTCTAGCTATATTCTTTTACTCAGAACTGCATAAGTTATTTGAGGTATTTTATGGTTTCATATAAATTTAAGAATTGCATTTTCTATCTCTGTGAAGAATGTCATTGGTGTTTTGATGGGGATTGCATTGAATCTGTAAACTACTTTGGGTACTATTGTCATTTTAATATTATTGATTCTCTAATCCACGAGTATGGAATATCCTTCTATTTTATTGTGTCCTCTTCAATTCCTTTCATTCATGTTTTATAGTTTTCTTTGTACAGACCCTTGACTACTTTGGTCAGATTGATTCCTAGGTATTTTCTATTTTTTGTAGCTATTATAAATGGAATTATTTTCCTGATTTCGTTTTCAGATTGTATGCTATTGGCGTATATAAAAATCACTAGATTTGTATGTTGATTTTGTATTCTGCAACTTTACTAAATTTGTTCTAACTTGTTCAGTTCCAAGAGTTTTTTGGTGGAGGCTTTATGGTTTTCTAGGTAGAAGATTATGTCGTCTGTGAACAAGGCTAATTTGACTTCTTCCTTTTCTGTTTAGATGCCCTTTATTTTTTTTTCTTGCCTATATATTGCTCTGTCCAGGACTTTCAGTGTTAAATACATGCATTGTAAGTGGGCCATCTTTGTCTGTTCCAGTCCTTAGAGGAAAGGCTTTCAATTTTTCTTTGTTCAGTATAATGTTAGTTGTGGGTTTGTCGCATATAGCATTAATTATTTTGAGGTATCCTACCTCTATATCCATTTTTTTATTTCAACTTTTATTTTAGTTGGAGGAGATGCCTGTGCAAGTTAGTTGTGTGAGTCTATACCCATTTTGATAAGGGATTTTCTTAAAAAGTGATACTGAATTTTGTCAAATGTGTTTTCAGCATCTATTGAAATGGTATGTTTATGTTCTTGAATTTGTTAATATGATTTCTTCTGTTTATTGATTTGTTATATGTTGAACCATCCTTGAATTCCTGGAAGAATTCACTTATCTTATGTATGATCTTTTTATTGTGTTGTTAAATTCAGTTTGCTGGTATTGCACTGAGGATTTTTGCATCTACGCTCATCAGAGGTATCAGCTTATAGTTTTCTTTTTGTTGTGTTTTTTTCTGGTTTTGGTGTCAGAATAATGCTGGCCTCAGAAAATAATTTTTCAAGTATTTCCTCCTCTTAAAATATTTTGAAGATTTTGAGTAGGATTAATATTAATTTATTAAAAGTCAGGTCCTGGGCTTTTCTTTGATGGGAGACTTTTTTTAAATTATGGCTTCAATCTTGCTTATGATTTTTGGTTTGCTGAAGTTTTTTTGTTTGTTTTTTTGTTTTTTAACCTCAGCATGATTTAATCTTGGTGGATTTTAGGTATCTCAGGATTTATCCATTTCTTCTAGGTTTTCCAATTTGTTGTATAGTTGTTTTTAATTGTCTCTAGTGATTATTTGTATTTCTGAAGTCTCAGCTGTTATGTCTCCCTTTCTATGTCTGATTTTGTTAATTTGGGTCTTCTCTCTTTATTCTTAGTTAATCTAGCTAAAGGTTTATTTATTTTGTTTCTTTTTTTAAAACAGAAACTTTCTCTTTCACTGATCCTCTATATTTTTTTACTCTCAATTTTTATTTCTACTGTGATCTTTATTATTTCTTTCTTTCCACAAATTTTGAGTTTGTCATGTTCTTAATTTTCTAGTTCCTTGAGATGCATTGTTAGGTTGTTTATTTGAAGTCTTTCTATGTTTTTGATATAGACATTTGTTGTTGCAAACTTCCCTCTTAGTACTGCTTTGGTCATACTCTATTAATATTGATATTTATTTTCATTTTCATTTGTTTCAAGAAATTTATTAATTTTCTTAATTTGTACACTAACCTGTTGAGCATTCAGGAGCATGTGGTTTAATTTCCATATGTTTATGTATTTTATCAAGGTTCTTCTTGTTATTAATTTCTAGTTCTATTTTATTGTGGTTAGAAAATATACTTGATATAATTTTTTTAAATTTTGCTCAGACTTATTTTGTAGCCTAAGATATAGCATATTCTGCAGAATGTTTCATGTGCTGATGAAAATAAAAGTGTATTCTGCAGCAGTTGGTTAAAATAGTCTGTAAATGTCAGTTAGGCCTATTTGATCTAGTACGTAGTTTAATTCCACTGTTCCTTTGTCGATTTTCTGTCTAGATTATCTGTTCATTACTGACAATACGGTGTTAAAGTCCCATACTATTATTGTACTGCAGTCTATCTCTTCCTTTAGATCTATTTATGTTTGCTTTATATACTTGGGAGCTCCAGTGTTGAGTGCATAGCTATTTATAATTACATTCTCTTGCTGAACTAACTCCTTTATCCTCATATACTGACCTTCTTTATCTCTTTTTACAATCTTATATTTGTAATCTATTTTGTCTGATATAAGTATAACTACTCCTTTGGCTTCCAGTTGCATGCAATATCTTTTTTAACCTCTTCACTTTTAGTTTATGCGTGTCTTTATGGGTGAAGTGGGTTTCTTGAAAGTCCTGTTTCTTTATTCATTCAGCCATTCTGTGACTTTTAATTGGAGACTTGAGACTATTTGCATTCAGTGTTATTATTGATAGGTAAGGACACTCTTCAGCCATTTTGTTGCCTGTTTTCTGGTTGCTCTGAGACTCCTCTCTTCCTTTCTTACTGTCTTCCTTTGTGGTTAAGTGATTTTCTCTCATAGTATGTTTTAATTTGTTGCTTTTTTAGTGAATCTATTATAGGTTTTTGTGCTGTGGTTACCACGAAGCTTACAAAAAAAATCTTATAGATATAACAAGTTATTCTAAAGAGATGACAACTTATTTTAGATCACAAAGAAAAGAACAAAAGCAAAAGTAAAACAACAAAAAAACCCCACAATTTAACTCCATCTGCCCCCACATTTTGATGTTTAGTCGTCTCAATGTATATATTTTTATATTACCTATCTCTTAACAGGCTGTTGTAGCTTTTATTGTTTCTGATAGATTTGTCTTTTGGGCTTCATACCAGAGTTATAAACAGATTGCAAACCACATTTACGGTAATAGAGTATTCTGGCTTTATTTGTGTACTTAAGTTTACCAGTGGGTTTTATACCTTGAAAAGTTTTCTTTTTGTATGTTAATGGTTTCTTTCCTTTCAGATTGAAGAACTCCTTCTAGAATTTCTTGTAAGATGGGTCTAGTGGTGGTAAATTCTCTCAGTTTTGTTTCTCTGGGAAAGATTTCATCACTCCTTCGTTTCTGAAGGATAATTTTGCTGGTTACAGTATTCTCAAATGGCAGTTTTTTTGTTTATTTATTTATTTAGAGTACTTTGAAAATGTCATTCCACTCCTTCCTGTACAGTTTCTGTTGAAAACTTTGTCACCAGAAGAATTGGAGATTCTCTACATGTGATTTGCTTCTTTTCCTTTGCTGCTTTTAGGATCCTCTCTTTTTCCTTGACTTCTGAGAGTTTTATTATTATATGTGCTGGATAGAATTTGAGTTGAATCTGTTTCGTTTTCACAGATGTTTCTGTACCTGAATATTTATATCTTTCTCGAGTTTTGGAAAGTTTTCTACTATTATTTCTTTGAATAATCTTTCCAACCCTAGCTGTCACCGAGCTCCATCTTGAAAAAAACAGTAATTCTTAGATTTTGTCTTTTAGGGTAATTTTCTATATCTCATAGGTGTTGTTTGTTGTTGTTTTGTTTTGTTTTTGTTTTTGTTTGCCTCTGAATGTTTTTAAATATATGGTCTTCAAGGTCACTAATTTTTTTTTTCTCTGCTTGGTCCATTTCTGCTGGTGAGAGCCTCTAATAAGTTCTTCATGTCAGCAAATGCATTTCTCAGTTATAATATTTCTGTCCATTTTTAAAATTATCTCAATCTTTTAATTTTCTCTAATAAATTTCTGAATTGCTTTTCTGTATTACCTTGGATATTACTGAGTTTCCTTAAAACAGTTATTTTGAATTCTTGGTCAGTGAGCTCATAAATTGTTGTCTCACTAAGATCAGTTACTGAAAACTCACTTTTTCCTTTTGGGGAAATCATACTTCTCTGTTTGCTATTGTTGCTTGTATTTGCATTGAAGGATTATTTATTTATTTATGTTTACTCTCCCTGGCTTGTTTTGTTTTATATCAGCTATATTTGCTTAACAAATATTTACTGTTAGATAGCTACCTCCTTTTTGGACATAGGTGGTACCTTAAGCCCAGTTTTGCCTTGGCTTCAGTAAATGATTGAAGTTTCACTCTCCCAAAAGGGAACAATCTCAAAAGAATTATCTCAGTAGTGTGGGAAAGCTGGTTAGGACTTCAAGGGATCTATGCAGTGTACCTCCCACAGCATGGTGCTGCCGAATAGCCACTTTGATTTGGTGCCTCCTCTGGCCAAGTTACAGAAAAGAGTTTACAGGACTAGGGATAGTAGTCCAACCTCCCTTTTGTCTCTACATGTCCTCAGGGATATTTCTCCCTTCAGGCACTCACTATACTTCCTTTGTGTAAAGGAAAGAACATATCTTCTGCCAGGGAACCCAACATTATGGAAAAATTGATTGACCACCTCAATCTCACTTTTTCCACAATAGAAACTGTAAATTGGGGTAAAGATTTTCTGCATGCTTCTTGCCAGGCAGAATGGGAGAGGAGTGTATTAGTCCATTTTCACACTGCTGATAAAGACCTACCAGAGACAGAGTAATTTATAAAAGAAAGAGGTTTATTAAACTTACAGTTCCATGTGGTTTGGGAGGCCTCACAATCATGGTGGAACATGAAAGTCAAGGAGGGGCAAGTCACATCTTACATGGATGGCAGACAAAGAGAAAGTTTGTGCAAGAAAACTCCCATCTTTAAAACTATCAGATCTCATGAGACACATTAACCATCATGAGAATGCAGGAAAGACCCTCACCCATAATTCAGTCACCTCCAACCAGGTTCCTCCCAAGACACGTGGGAATTGCTGGAGTTACAATTCAAGATGACATTTGGGTAGGGACACAGCCAAACCATATAATTACCCCTCAGGTCCCTCCCAAATTTCATGTCCTCATATTTCCAAACCAATCATGGCTTCCCAACAGTTACCCAAAGTCCTAAGTCATTTCAGCATTAACTCAAAAGTCCATATTCCAACATTTCATCTGAGACCAGGCAAGTGCCTTCTGCCTATGAGCCTGTAAAATCAAAAGCAAGTTAGTTACTTCCTAGATACAATGAGGGTACAAAGAGGTTACAGTCCTCATGCAAGTCCAATATGCGTCAGGGTAGTCAAATCTTAAAACTCTAAAATGATCTCCTTTGACTCCATGTCTCACATCTGGGTCATGCTGATACAAGAGGTGGATTCCCATAGTCTTGGGAGCTCCAGCCCTGTGGCTTTGCAGGGTACAGCCCCCTTCCTGAAGGATGATGGCTGGAGTCTGAAGGATGATGGCTGTCTTCTCACAGTTCCACTAGGTGGTGCCCTAGTAGGGACTCTGTTTGTGGCCTCAGACCCCACATTTTCCTTTCACACTGCCCTAGCAAAGATTATCCATGAAAGCCCCACCCCTGAAGCAAACTTCTGCCTAGACATCCAGGTGTCTCTGTACATCCCCTAAAATCTAGGCAGTGGTACCCAAACCTTGATTCTTGACTTGAGGCTCAACACCACTTGGTAGCTGCCAAGGCCTGCGAGTTGTACCCTCTAAAGCCATGGCCTGAGCTGTACCATTTAGTCATGCTTGGAGCAGCTGGAATGCAGGGCACCAAATTTCTAGACTGCACACAGCTTGGGGACCCTGGGCTTAGCCCACAACAATTCTTCCCCCTAGGCCTTTGGGCCTGTGATGGGAGGGGCTGCCGTGAAGACCTCTAGCCTACCCTGGAGACATTTTCTCCATCATCCTGGGTATTAACATCCAGGTCCTCATTACTTATGCAAATTTCTGCAGCCAGCTTGAATTTCTTTTCAGAAAATTGATTTTTTTTTTTCTATCACATTGTCAGGCTACAAATTTTCCAAATTTTTTTGCTCTGCTTTCCTTATAAAATTGACTGTCTTTTCTTGAATGCTTTGCTGCTTAGAAATTTCTTCTGCCAGATACCCTAAATCATCTCTCTCAAGTTCATAATTCTGCAAATCTCTTAGACATGGGCAAAATGCCACCAGTCTCTTTGCTAAAACATAAGAGGAGTCACCTTTGCGCCAGTTCCCAACAAGTTCCTCATTTCCATTGGAGACCACCTCAGCTTGGAGTTTATTGTTCATATCACTATCAGCATTTTTGTCAAAGCAATTCAACAAGTCTCTAGAAAGTCCCAAACTTTTCCACATTTTCCTGTCTTCTTCTGAGCCCTCCAAACTGTTCTAACCTGTACCTGTTACACAGTTCCAAAGTCGCTTCCACATTTTTTAGTATATTTTCAGCAACACCCTACTCCTTGTACTAGTTTGCTGTATTAGTCCATTTTTATGCTGCTGACAAAGACATATCCAAGCCTAGGAAATTTACAAAAGAAAGAGGTTTATCAGACCTATAGTTACATGTGGCTGGAGAAGCCTCACAATCATGGCAGAAAGTGAAAGGCAAGGGGGAGCAAGTCATATCTTACATGTATGACAGCAGGCAAAGAGAAAGCTTGTGCAGGGAAACCCCTATTTTTAAAACCATCAGATCTCATGACACTCATTTACTATCATGAGAACATCTCAGGAAAGACCCACCACCATAATTCAATCACCTTCAACCAGGTTCCTCTCATGACACGTGGCAATTGTAGGAGTTACAATTGAAGATAAGATTTGGGTGGGGACACAACCAAACCATATCAGGGGAATATTGAAAATGTGAATCTAATTCTCCTACCATCTGCTCAGAACGTTTTCATTTCTCTGTGGCCCCAGGATCTGTCCCTGAGGCCGCATTTGAGTTCCACATTCTTATCAATGAAATCTTGGCACTGTATCCTTGCTTTTGTATTTTTGTGGAAAGCAGAAGTGAAGCCAGCTTGCTTCTATGCTGCCATTTTAAAACTAGAAGTTTAAGGTGGTTAGTTTTAATTTCTGCACAATTTATGTTTAATTTTTAAAGAGGTATACATATAATCTAAACCAAACCCAAGAACTAATCAACAAAAAGTAACAGAAGACACAGTTACACAAGTAAATAACAGGATTTGGAATGCCAGTGATTCTATTTTTAGTCAAACAAGTAAATAAGTATATTAAAATCCATGCTCTCAAGTCTTTATTAGAGTGTAGGGAGAGAGGATTTGGCAGTATATTAAGAAGCAGGAATCAATCATCAAAAAGGATCAACAGAAATAAATGCCTACATAAGAGCTTTGGGTAAAAGAGACAAGCTGAGGAAGAAGGAAGCATCCTCTCTCTTCATAGCCCAGGTTATGGTAAAGCAAACATTACTAACACCTCATTAAGAGTTAGCTCCTGGCATCAAGTGTTTTCTCAAGAGTTTACATTTTAGGTGTTGTTTAAATCCAGAAACCTCTCAACCCCTTAAGAATTTTTATAATACATTTTCAACATCTAGGAAATAATTTTCATAGCCTCTATGAACACATGATATGTGGGGTTAATTGGGGAACATTCATAAAACATTCAGAGATTCTCTATGCCCATTTTATGAAATATAGTGGAAAAAATTAATGACAATGTTGTATTTATGTCTTCTTCTAGGTCTTTTCCTTTTCAGTCCTAAGAGGTTTCTCTGAAGCATCAGACCTGGAAAAAAATTGACATGCTGAGCTTGCAAGGCCCTTGCGTAGACCTGGGTCTGGCATCCCTGTCCGCGTTGGGAAGCTAACAAGGGCACTGCACAGAGCAAAGAATGGAGCAGCCACTGCAGAGGGTGGCTCTGGGCCCCTGTTCCTTGAGTGCCCCTCCGTTCTTTCCATGCGTGGGTTTCCCTGTGCCACTTTAGTAACCCCACTGGAGCTTAACCTGGCTAGAGCAAGTCCCTGATGAAGAGAGTCGAGTCTCCTCAGCAAGCTTTCGTGGAGCTGCCTCCAACTCTGACTCCAAAGCCTTGCTGGGAGTGACCACATGGCCCAGCCTGACCAATTAGAGCCCTGTATACCCCTCCTGCCCCTCCCTCCAGGGATGGACCAATGAGACCAGATGAGATTTCCTGGGGCTGCAGAAATGAAGGCTTTCACTAAAAATGAAGTCAGCCCGTAAGAGAAAGGCAGAGATGAGGTCCTGAATGTAGCCATGCCTGAGCCTACACTCTGTACTTGTCAGCTGCCTGAGCCAATGGATTCCTGTTTTGCCTAGTCCAGTTCGGATTGTTTTCTTCCAGATGCTAACTCAGTTCCTCTACTCCCTTCAAGCAAAACAATGTAACACATCCAAGGAAAATGAAACTTTTCTTTTATTGTTAATACTGGAATGGGTTACCAATGTGAGCGTATTTTATTTTAGGGAATTTGGGTTTTCTTATCTCTAACAGCCCTAGGGCTTCTACGGTAGATATTTATTAAAATGGAAAGCAGCCGATTACCTTCTAAGAACATAGGTTGAAACACACCCCATTCTCCTCTTTTCAGAGCCAGATGTCCCTGGATTTCTACTTGGTTTCTTAGCATTGTCTATGCCAAGTACCAGAGCTTGAAGACAAAGTCCATGAAAGCAGAAATGGTAGTAAATTATGTGAATTAATTTTTAAAGAGAAAAATATTCTGCTTGTGACCAGCATCAATTAATTGGATCATAAAGCTGCATTGTCATAAAACCTCACCTTACAATCATTTTCCAGGGAAAAAAAAAAATTGGCATGCCTTTGCAGGACAAAAGAACAAACCTGCCGGGCTCTTAAGGTAGAGCAGCCCTAAAATATCCCCAAGCCTGCAAACCAGCAAGCCACCTGCAAGTTTGACCGCCAAAAGAATTGCCCCATTGGCATTCACATCCAGTGACCTACCAGTGAGAACACAGTGACAGAAGCTCGCTGGCCTGCCTATAGATAAAGAGGTGGTTTCCATCCACGGCATCTGCTGCATTGTTAAGCAAAAGCATATGGAGAGGCATGTTTAGAGGAACTGGGGTTATTTATATTCACAATGGAATGTCCCTATATTGGGGTCTTAACATAGCATAGGAAATCCTCTTGTGATGCTATGCCTAAAGTCCCATTTGTTCACATAGATGAGTGAAGAGTCATTTTTACTGAAAAAGTTATGCTAAAATTCAGAGCACCATGACAAATTGGATTCATAGAAAAAAGTCTAAGCTATTTTGTGACAGCAGCACTTTCCACGTGTTTTATGTTAATATCCCATGCTGGCAAAGTACTTTGTCCTATTTTTAATATGATTTTAAAAAAGAAAAGTGCCCACTTTCTCTATAAGCTTTATAAAAAAAAAAAAGGCCTCTTTAGACCCTTCTCTCTAAGAAATTGGGTCAATGAAGGAGAATGAAATATTATAAGCAATTTAAGAGGAAAGAGAGTGTAGCTATACAAATTAATGTCATAATCATTTTATTATGTTCACAATTGGTTACAGTAACTGCACAGACTTGCAATAAACACATTTGAAAGAAAGATACCTAAACTTTATCTGAAACATTATAGGTTGTTTATAACGCATTTTTCCAATTATTGAAAAATATATTGATATTTGCTGTGATTGACTCATTTTCTTTTCATGAATGGTAATGAGCATATGACATTGATAATAAACACATATTAGTGCCCTTTCTTTATTTTTACTATCCATGTTTTCCATCATCATAACTACTTTATACAGCAGAATTTAGAGAACATGATTGGAGGATGCTGCCACACTTGGTACTTTTATTACAAAAGTGGAATTCTGACTATATGTAGAGTTCCTTTGAGTGGCTGGGTGGCTTACTCCTTCATTTTTTCTACCTTAGAAGTTTTAAGTTTATTTGAGAGGTAAGTAGAAGAGGAATCAAGTATTCAAACAATAATCTCTAAAGACAGGGTGTACTTTTCTACCACTCTGCCTTTGCTGTGTTCTTGAGTTTTTATTACAGATGACCCTCTCCAATGTTTTCTGTTCACTGAAATCATTCTCATCCTTTAAGGCCATTTCTCTTTGACATTACAGTCTACCTTGTATGACAATAATATGTGAATAGAACTATCTCTTCCAACTAGATTATAAATCTTCAAAGGACAGAATCAATCACATCTGAGTCATCTCAGATGTGGGAGTTGAATGAATCTTGTGTGGTAATTCTCAGAAAGGCATGGAGGAGGGGAAACACTTTGTGTACAAGGAGGAGTCATATTTGTGTTTGCTTGGCCTTTCCTGGATTATAATCCTGATGAGGTAGTTGCTGCCTATAACCAACTACTTCATCAGGATTATTTAGGAATCCCAGGTAATTAAGACTGTAGACTAGGACATACATGTGTTTGGGGTATAAACTATTAATTATTTATATAAATTAATTATTAACTTCCCTTTATCTCAGTCATTGCATAACAATAGCCAACATTTCTTGAGCTTTTGGTGGATGAGGCATTCTCTAAGAATTTGATTAAAGTCTCATTTGAGTCTCACCAAAACAGAACTATGGAATGTGCACTATTGCTAACTTCTTTCTACAGATGAGGAAACTGAAGATAAATATTACAAAGCAAAACAGTGGCAGAGGTAGGATTATACTCCAAAATCCTATATATCAAAATAAAATTAAAAACACAGTACCAAAATGTAATTTAAATATTTAACTGAACTACTTATAATCTACCAGATGATACAATAAGTGCATATTTATCTAAGGTAAAAGAAAGGAAATAAAAGGTATTATGAGAGGCAGAGGGATTAGTTTTAAAGAGGTATATCAAAGGAGATGTCATTAAAGAAATGGCAATTATAAAGTACAAACAATAAATAAAAAACTGCAACATTTTTAAATTGGGAAATGGGGCATTCTAGGGAAATGGAACATGAGACATTCAGATAAGAATACTATAAAATATGTACTTTCGAAAGCAGTTGGTTCTGCTTGCAAAAGCACAGGGACTTAGAAGGATACATTGGCCTTGAATACCATGCTAAGGAAAGTGAACTGTATTCCATAGGTAATAAGGAGTCACCAAGGTCAAGCTGCACTTTAAAATAAACTGATGTGCTTTAAAATAAAATAAATTGATCTGACAGTTGTGTTAAATTGAGTTAACACAAGAAGTGGCTGAAGGTGAGTAAATCATTTAATCCAACTATCTAGGTAAAACTAGTAAGAGGCTGAGCTGTAGTAAGGGGTTACACCTTACAGAAATAAATTCCATTGGTCAAGGTACCTAGGAAGAAAGTCCATTCAAAGATATTAACAAGGTTTTAACCTGAGTAACTGACGAATAACATATTTAGTTTGAGAACAAAATATCATACTTATGTAGTATTTGTCGAATTTAAGGTGCCAACTAGACACTCAGGATTCTCTGGCCATTTGTTGAGACTGAATCATTCCTTAGTAAGCAGTCATCAGGTGACTGGAAAAAAGGGTATATAAAAGTGATCTGGGCAGAGATGATCATTGAAACCCAGGGAATGACTACATGATGATGATTTATACCATCATCATGCTAAGAACATCCTATCTGTCATGGGCTCTCCCGAGGTGGTAGTCAAGATGGCAGCTGGGGCTGCAGTCATCTGAGGATGTACCTGGAGTTAATGGCTTTATTTCCAAGAAGACTCAATGGCAAAACTCTTGGATGGAGCCTCAGTTTATTGCAGGTTGACAAGAGGCCTTGGTACCTCCCTCCATGAATCATTCATAGGCCTGCTTAAATGTCCTCAACACCTGGCAACCAACTTCCCTCAGAGCAGAAGATCCAAGAAAATAATGAGGAAGTTGCAGTGCTTTTTGTGCCCTAGTCAGAAGTTGTACACCATCACTTTTACTGTAATTTATTAGATGTGAGGCATGAGATCCATTCACACTCGTGAAGAGGGAGATTAGGCTCTGCTGCTTAAATGTCCTGTTAGACACTTAGTAGCCATCTCAGTTACCGAAGAGAAAAACACATAGCATATATTGGGGTCAGTGCTATCTGTAGTTTTAGACACTCACTAGGGGTATTGGGATGTATATACCACAGATAAGGGGGAATTACTGTGATTTCTTTTCCATAATTTTATATCAGTTTCACCAAATAATTCCAGTGCTTTCATTTACCAAGAAACAATGACGCTCTGCCCATCAGGAAGCCAAAAGCATCTTAGTTGGCTCAAGGACTCAGTTTTTTCCTTAGTTCACGAATGCTTTTCAAATCAATTGTATAGAAGTGCTTTTTAGAACCCAGCTCCTCCCCTAAAACTCCTATTTTCCTTTTCTCTCTCATGCCAACAAAATAACTGCTGGCCCTTGCTTCTATAAGTCCTAGCAGAAGCCGTTATAAAGCAATCTGAAATTCAGACAAAAGGGGTAGCATAGGAAGTACTGTTTTAAGTCTGACCCAGCAATCCCATTACTGGGTATATATCCAAAGGATTACAAATCGTTCTACTATAAGGACACGTGAACATGAATGTTCATTGCAGCACTGTTTACAATAGCAAAGACCTGGAACCAACCCAAATGCCCATCAATGATAGACTGGACAGGGAAAATGTGGCACATATACACCATGGGATATTATGCAGCCATCAAAAACGTTGAGTTTGTGTCCTTTGTAGGGACATGGATGAACCTGGAAACCATCATTCTCAGCAAACTGACAGAAGAGCAGAAAATCAAACACCACATGTTCTCACTCATAGGTGGGTGTTGAACAATGAGAACTCATGGACACAGGGAGGGGAGCACTACACACTGGGGTCAGTTGGGGGGAAATAGGGGAGGGACGGTGGGGGTGGGGAGCTGGGGAGAGATAGCAAGGGGAGAGATGCCAGATGTAGGTGATGGGGAGGAAGGCAGCAAATCACACTGCCACGTGTGTACCTATGCAACAATTTTGCATGTTCTTCACATGTACCCCAAAACCTAAAATGCAATAAAATAAATAAATGGGAAAAAAGAAAAAAAAAGAATATCTTCTGACTAGACACTAAAAGAAAGGAGGGCCATGTCTGTTCCATTGTCTGATATGTCCCCAGTACCTAAAAAATGTCTGGCATGTAGGATCTCATATATAATATTTACTAATAATAGCAACAAATAAAAGTGAATAGGTAAGTGAAATGAACGCAACATCCTCTGTATGCTTTACCTTAAAAGATTATGGCTGATGAGTTTGATGCCTTCATTCCCCCACACTTCCCAGGCCACAAATCTGTTGCAACTTGCTTCTCTTATGTGTTTACATCTTGGGGTCAATATCTGTTTATTCGTTTTCATATGCTCTTTTATTCATTGTTCATTCATTTTCAAGCAGGTCCATGCAAATGGCTGATTTAGGAGCCATTTTACTCCCAATCAAAACATAAGTTTTCATAATTTCAATTGTGACACCAAGAGAAAAGCATATATTACTGAAGATGCTGATTTTGTGGTAAAAATAACATAGGTTGTCTGAAAAACAACCACATCATTGATACAGACCATCTTAGTAATATATACCAAATGAGAGCCTCTATATATTTTTTCTATCCAAAAATGTGTTTGATTTGTTTGCTAAACAAAGATTTATTGTGTCTTCTATGTGGATATTTAAAAATAAGCAAAATAGATACAGTTTCTATCCTGTCAGGAAACTCAGTATAGTTTTGTAGCAAGTCGCACAAAGAAATATACATATTTTTACAACTTAATTTCTAACCAAATTAAAAGTTTGCAATTAAGAACATAAAAGAAATAAAATATGATTCAATCAGAAAATATATAGAAAACGTGTTCTCTCCCCTTACAATTGAAATATGAAGATGAAATATGTTGACATAAAGTTAGAAACCACTGGTTAGCAAGCACATAAAATCACTTGGATGGTGATAGCATATGTTGGTGGCACTCTTTGTGTTAGAGATTGTCACTTGTTTTAGTCTACAGAAAACTAGCTCCATATAACTCATATCCATGCCAAAATGGTAGAATATTTGAAACAATATCTTCTACATGACTAAGTATTATCTGGAATAATTTGAAAGTAAAATTTAATTATTCCACAGTCACAAAAGGAGTTAGAATTCAAATCCTGGTCATTTTAGAGGGGAGCTGTCAAACCTCACCCCCAAATTAGAAAGGGTCTTGGCAGTATGCAGATATCACTCTAGGAAAGGGTGATTTAGGCCGGACACCGTGGCTCAGCCTATAATCCCAGCACTTTGGGAGGCCCAGGCGGGTGGATCACGAGGTCAAGAGATCGAGACCATTCTGGTCAACAAGGTGAAACCCTGTCTCTACTAAAAACACAAAAATTAGCTGGCCATGGTGGCGCGTGCCTGTAGTCCCAGCTACTCAGGAGGCTGAGGCAGGAGAATTGCTTGAACCCAGGAGGCGGAGGTCGCGGTGAGCCGAGATTGTGCCGTTGCACTCCAGCCTGGGTAACAACAGCGAAACTCTGCCTAAAAAAAAAAAAAAAATGGTGATTTAAATAAAGGAGTTAGTTACAACTGGAGTAGGAAAGTCTTAAGAAAACATAAAGGAGCATGCAGTGTTACAGAGCTGGGGCAGTGGGTGTCATTACCCATCAGGCCTGTGGGGGCCAGGAGAGTGGTGTGAGGTGGGCCATCTGACAAGCTTACGGAAGTAGCTTATGAAAGTATGCTTATGGCTTATGATAATAGCCACTTATGATAATAGAAAACCCATGGGGAATCAGGAAACTAAGTCTCCCAACTTTACTTTTCTTCAGAACTCACACTCGTGCTCCCCATTGTATGAACAGAGCGAGAAATCAGAAGAGAAGGAAGATGACATAATTCTTTCTGGCAAATATTCTTAGGTATAGGGAGAAAGGAAAAGTGAGGAGAGTTCATCTGGAGAAGCAATGAAAAGATACTCGGCAAAGGCAATAGTTCACTCCTACATCCACTTTGATCCTTTATTCAGACAAGAACTTGGTCTCCCCAACAAAGTCTCATGAGGTACTTTTCATGACCATGTCACTACCTGAAACCTAAGCTATAAGCCATTATTGGTTCTTTTTTTTTTTTTCCACAGAAGTTGGGGGGGTAGTAAAGGGAGGGAGAAAGAGGCAATTAACTAACTGTATTAGCCTGTTCTCACACAGCTATGAAGAACTACCTGAGGCTGGGTAATTTATGGAAAAAAGAGGTTTAATTGACTCACAGTTCCACAGACTGTACATGAAGCATGGCTGGGAGGCCTCGGGAAACTTACAATCATGGCAGAAGGCAAAGGGAAAGCAAGCACATCTTACCATGGCAGACCAGGAGAGAGAGTGAGAGCAAAGGGGAAATGCTACAACCTTTCAAACAACCACATCTCATGAGGACTCCATTGTAAGAACGGCAAGGAGGAGGTCCACCCCCATTATTCAATCACCCCCCACTAGGCCCTTCTCCTGACATGGGGGATTACAATTCGACATGAGATTTGGGTGGGGACATAGAGCCAAACGATATCACTAACAGAAAACAGAATTGCTACAGTTGCTGCTTCTATAGCCATTCACAAGGTCTGTGCTAATAATCATAGTTGCCACTCTCTATTCTCTATTCCTTTATTCTCTGTAAGCACCTCAATTGTATGGGGTTCTTTAGATAGTAAGGTGACCAAAATCATCATTACTGGGGAATATGAGTCCTTGGTGATCTTTATTCTGTTTTCATGGTTTTCCATTGACCAAGATGATTGAACAAGAAAATACTAAGAGATACACTAGTGAATCTTCTGGGCTCCAAATATAGTTCTCGTTGCCCTCATTGGCATTCCTTTCCAGAGCACAGCCACAATTTCAGATAATGGGCATAAGACCAGTTATACTTTTTTTTCTGTAAAATATTCTCTGGTTAGAGGCAATGCTGGTGGGATAACCTGATAAGGCAGAAGTCTAAGTTGGTACATCAGAAAATGGTAATAGTAGCCAAAGTCCTCCAGGCAAGAAAGAAAAACCTGTTCCTGAAGTTTGAGAATGTTCCTAAGAAAACAAAGCACGTAGCAATGAAGTAAAAGATCAAATGTAATCAACTAGGTACCAGGTAGACAGATGAACTCTCCAGGAACTGTTCCCATATCATTCCTTGACTTTAGGATCTCTTGGCATGTGGGCACTCAACAGTGGCAGTCACAACAGGAACCTGGACAAGACCATGTTGTTGAGTGCATAGGGCTTATTTTCTGATTGAGATGTAATCTTTTAAGACCGAAGAGATTCAGAGAAAAAGGTAGAGAACTATGTACCAAGTCTGGCTTTAAAAAAAATCTAACCTCTCTTCTAAAATACAGATACCTCAAAGTTTTCCAAGAAAGGAGTTAATGGATTCTTTTTTATTATTATTATACTTTACATTCTGGGGTACAGGTACAGAATGTGCAGGTTTGTTACATAGGTATACACATGCCATGGTGGTTTGCTGCATCCATCAACCTATCATCTACATTAGGTATTTGTTCTAATGCTATCTCTCCCCTAGTCCCCTAACCCCCAATAGGCCCCAGTGTGTGATGTTTCTTCCCTGTGTCTATGTGTTCTTATTCTTCAACTCCCAGTTTTGAGTGAGAGCATGTGGTGTTTGGTTTTCTGTTCTTGTGTTAGTTTGCTGGGAATGGTTGCCAGCTTCATTCATGTCCCTGAAAAGGACATGAACTCATGAAAGGAGATAATGGATTTTTAATTCAATTAAAGGCAGAGCAATATATGATGATTCATCAGGCCCCTCCCCATGTGGAGGATCTCCTTCTCTTGCAAATTTTGGAGGTTATAGGTTTTTATTTAAAAACAGGTTGGGTAGAAGATGTTGCATATTGGATGAGTCAAAATTCCCCTAACCTATTTTCCAGTATTGTTATATTGTACATGCTTTCTCTATACAAATTGTGGTCCAGGTATCAAGAGTATTGGCGTCACCTGTGATCTTGTTGGCACTGTTTCTCAGACCTAATAATCAGACTCTTCATCATAATGAGATCCCCAAGTGATTTAGATACACATTAAATTTTGAGAAGTACTAATACAGACTTCTTTTTTCCATATCCTCTGTCATAGAGTTCCATGCATAACCTATGTTCTGCCAAGCAGATACACCTGCATGTGTGCAAGACTTGGAGAAATAAACTGAACAATCTCACATAGCAGTAGTTTTCAAACTTTAGCCTGTATCAGAAACACACATCATTAGGCCTCATGCCCAGAGTGTCTGATTACACAGGTCTGGAGCAGGGTAAGAGAATTTGCATTTCTAACAAGTTACCAGGTGATCCTGATGCTGCTAGTTCAGGGACCACACTTTGAAAACTGCTCTCAAACAGCATAGCGGCAGGGGTGTTTCCTTGCTCTGAGGCCAACAGCAGTGACAACACTTGCCCAATGCAACATCCTTCTGATTGTGGCAGAAGCACTGGGGTTCTGAGGCCAATAGCAGCAGCAACTTCCTTAGCAAGCCAGTTTTTCAGTGTGGTTCTGGGCATTGTTCCCAGAAGCTCAGCCTAGAGTCTGTACTTTTAACTTTCCCAATAATTTTGTGAACTATCATAAATCCCTTTCCAACTAAACTTGTTAGGTCAGATTCTGTTGCCTACAACTAAGAACCCTGGCCAATGTTGCTCTTACATATACTTAACAAAAAGGTTTTGGAGACCATTTTTATTGTTGAGCCCACTTCACCTGGAAAGGCGAGCAAACAGAAGGGACAAGATTTAGGTAAAGCCTTAGTCATAAATAAAGCATATATTTAGATAGTGTCTCCTGTGTCATATATTTTAAAAACCCAATCACAGTAGCAGGTGACTGGAGCCCGACTGCAGAACAAGTGAAGAATGCTCAGCAACCAGCATTGTCAGGAGGACCTAACCTCAATATCTGAGGCATGACTAATATCTGCATTCTATAAAGCTTAATATGGTGATTAAAAAGATTACATTTTAGGCCTGGCATGGTGTCTAACAACTGTAATCCCAGCGCTTTGGAAGGCCCAGGTGGATGGATCCCTTGAGCCTAGGAGTTTGAGACCAGCCTGGCCAACATGGCAAAACCCTGTCTCTACCAAAAAATTAAAAAAAAAAAAAATTGATGGGCATGGTGGTGCTCACTTGTAATCCCAGATACTCGGGAGGCTGAGGGTTGAGAAGAATCACTTGAACCAAGGAGGTAGAGGTTGCAGTGAACTAAGACCATGCCACTGCACTTCAGTCTGGGCAACAGAGTGAGACCCTATCTCAGAAAAAAACAGAAAAAAGAAAAAAATCACATTTTAAATATCCATTCAGGAGAAATCCCTGTTGGGTATCCAAACCATATGATGAATTAGCAGTGAAAGGCCTGACTTTTAATCATGCATAAACATATATTTAAAATAATCTTTCACAGCTAATGAGGCTAATTATATGTACTAACTAATTTTCCTCTGCAAAGCAGGGCTTGCAACTGAGTTATGATGATACTGCTGTAGAGTTGCTGGCTCCCCAAATGCTACTATACAACTGTTGATTAGGCAAAGCTGAGTTCCTCACTTACAATGTAAGTCAGGACGTCCCCTCCCCTACTACAGTGCTTTGGCAGTGTCTTGGAGAAGAAAGATTGAAATTTATTGGGAATTGGAAGTTTTGGGTAAGGTAGGTCTTTCAATTTGGAGTTTGGAGATGCTAGTACAAGAAAGGTGGGGTTGCTTAGGATTTGGTGAAGATCATGAAATAGCAAGGCAAAGATTTTTGAGATGAGGGATTAAATGAATTTGAGGATACAAACTGTATGTTGATGCTTTCCATGAGGAGTTAAACCCATTCACCTGAGCAAGAGTTTCACAGTTTTTCTGTGAAACTTACTTTTTGTAAGTTATGGTAATGTAGATAGTAAGATGTAAGGAATAAATGGTCTTAGTTTTAGGTCTCTTAGCTTTGTGGACAATCAGGGCAATGATTTTGGTTCTTATATACTACCAGAAAGTGAAATCCTTCAGGAAGAAACCTTCTACTACCAGGGCCTACTAAGCACCTGACAATAAATGTTTGTTAGCTGGCCCACTGAATAGATTGATGGGTGGATGGGTGGGTGGACTGATGGATGGATGAGTGGATGGATCAATGGATGGATCAATGGATGAATTCATAATAGATTTATCTGTAGAATCATAGAAGGATCCAGTCAGAATCAGGGCTATCCAACGTTTTCTCTCATGGCAAAGAATTTCCTAGATATAATACAAAGCCAACCGAAAGGGAGGTTTCTTGTGGGTCACAGGGAGAGTAAGTTGTTACAGTATAAATTATAAAATTTTAATCAGAAAAGGGGACAGGGCGCCTTCTGTAAAAAAACAGTTTAGATTTCCCCTAAATGCCAGATAGGCAGACAACAAAAGCCTTTTACAGGATTATGATCTGTCTCAGCTAAAGTCAGCACAAAGTAGATCAATATGGGGGAGTAAATGCCATCTCCAAAAATGCTACATCTTGGCATATGTTTATGATTTACATTAGCCCCAAGAGAAATCAGAAGGGGAAGAATTATTCAATTTGACTGGATTTAAATTCAAAATCACTGAGAAACCACTAAAACTGGAAGTAGCTAAATGAAGTTTCCTACTTCAGATTGAAAAGGGATCTCAAAATGAAAATTGTCTCGTTAGAAGCCACCTTCTACCAGAGGTACAAAGAGGAGCTGGTACAATTTCTTCTAAAACTATTCCAAACAATTGAAAACAGGGACTCCTCCCTAAGGTATTCTGTGAGGCTAGCATCATCCTGATACCAAAACCTGGCAGAGACCCAACAACAACAACAAAAACCTTCAGGCCAATATCCCTGATAAACACTGATGTAAAAATTCTTAATAAAATACTGGCAATGTGAATCTAGCAGCACATTAAAAAGCTTATCTACCACAATCAAGTCATCTTCATCCCGGGATGCAAGGCTGGTTCAACATACGCAAATCAATAAACATAATCTATCACATAAATGGAACTAGTGACAAAAACCACATGATTATCTCAATAGATGGAGAAAAGACCTTTGATAAAATTCAACATCCCTTTATGTTAAAAACTCCTAATAAACTAGGTATTGATGGAACATATCTCAAAATAATAAGAGCTATTTATGACAAACCAATAGCCAATATCATACTGAATGGGCAAAAGCTGGAAGCATTCCCTTTGAAAACCAGCACATGACAAGTATGCCCTCTCTCACCACTACTATTCAACATAGTATTGGAAGTTCTGGCCAGGGTAATTAGGCAAGAGAAAAAAAAAATGTATTCAAATAGGAAGAGAGGAAGTTAAATTGTCTCTGTTTGCAGATGACATGATTGTATATTTAGAAAACCCCATCATTCAGCACCAAAACTCCTTAACCTGATAAGCAACATCAGGAAAGTCTCAGGATACAAAATCAATGTGCAAAAATCACAAGCATTCCTATACACCAATAATAGACAAACGGAGAGCCAAATCGTGAATGAACCCTCATTCGCAATTGCTACAAAGAAAATAAAATACCTCGGAATACAGCTTATAAGGGACATGAAGGACCTCTTCAAGAACTGTAAACCACTGCTCAAGGAAAGAAAAAAGAACACAAACAAATGGAAAAATAACATTCCATGCTCATGGATATGAAGAATCAATATCATCAAAATGGCCATATTGCCCAAAGTAATTTATAGATTCCATGCTATTCCCTTCAAATTACCATTGACTTTCTTCATAGAATTAGAAAAAATCTATCTTACATTTCATATGGAATCATAAAAGAGCCCATATAGCCAAGACAATCCTAAGCAAAAAGAACAAAGCTAGAGGCATCACGCTACCTGACGAATTATACTACAAGCCTGCAGTAACCAAAAGAGGATGGTACCGCTACCAAAAGAGACATATAGATTAATGAAACAGAACAGAGACCTCAGAAATAACACCATAGATCTACAACCATCTGATCTTCGACAAACCTGACAAAAACAAGCAATGAGGAAAGGATTCCCTATTTAATAAATAGTGCCAGGGAAACTGGCTAGCCATATGCAGAAAACTGAAACTGGATCCCTTCCTTACACTTTATACAAAAATTAACTCAAGATGGATTAAAGATTTAAATGTAAAGTCCAAAACTATAAACACCCTAGAAGAAAACCTAGGCAAAACCATTTAGAACAAAGGCATGGGCAAAAAGACTTCATGATGAAAATGCCAAAAGCAGCTGCAAAAGTCAAAATTAACAAGTGAGATCTAATTCAACGAAATAAGCTAGCATCAGAGTATTCAGTCAACCTACAGAATGTGATAAAATATTTGCAATCTACCAATCTGACAAAATCTAATATCCAGAATCTACAAGAAACTTAAACAAATTTACAAGAAAGAAACGACCCCATCAAAAAGTGGACAAAAGATATGAACTGACGCTTCTAAAAAGAAGACATTTAGTTTTGATTTTCATTTTTCTAATTATCAGTGATGATGAAAAAATGTTCATCATCACTGATAGTTAGAAAAATGAAAATCAAAACCACAATGTGATACCATCAAGCCAGTCAGAATGGTGATTATTAACATGTCTGAAAACAATAGGTGCTGGCAAGGTTGTGGAGAAATAGGAATGCTTTTACACTGTTAGTAGGAATGTAAATCAGCTCAATCATTGTGGAAGACAGTGTGGCAATTCCTCAAGGATCTGGAACCAGAGATACCATTTGACCCAGGAGTCCCATTACAGGATATATACCCAAAGGGATATAAATAATTCTACTATAAAGAGACATGTACATGTATGTTTATTGCAGCACTATTTACAATAGCAAAGACATGGAATCAACCCAAATGCCCATCAATGATAAACTGGATAAAGAAAATGTGGAAGGTATATGCCATGGAATACTATGCAGCCATGAAAAAGAATGAAATTATCTTTTTTGCAGAGACACGGATGAAGCTGGAAGCCATCATCCGCAGCAAACTAACACAGGAACAGAAAAAAACTGCATGTTCTCACTCATAAGTGGAAGTTGAACAATGAGAACACATGAACACAAGGAGGGGAACAACACATGCCAGGACCTGCTGCAGGGTAGGGGGCAAAAGGAGGGGAAACTTTAGAACAAATACCTATGCATGCAGGGCTAAAACTTTGATGATGGGTTGATAGGTGCAGCAAGCTACCATGGCACAGGTATACCTATGCAACAAATCTGCACATTCTACACATGTATCCTAGAACTTAATGTAAAAAAAAAAAAATTGTTTAGTTACAGAAAGATAATTTTTTTTACATCTCTGTGACTCATGCAATTTGTACACTGCTACACAAACATGTATTTTTTTCCTCTCCAATCAAAGGGTTATGCTCCAAAAATCCCTGTGCCAGGAGAATTCACATTTTTAAAATACATATAAATAAATAAGCTTTTAAGAGAAAGATAAGACAGGGCCATGAAGGTTGTGGATTAAACTATGAAAGTTTATATAAATATATTTTTTCTCTCTTGAAAGCCAAACAATAAAGAATAGCATATTAAAATGTTTTCCCAGCATCTTCAACAACATACCTGCGTATTTATCACATGATAGACATATGCCTCAGCCCCGGCCTACACATATTAGACTCTACATAAGTTGAAAGGCTTTCTGAGTAGGTGAATGACACCTTGACTCCTTTCTCCTGGATCACACAGTGACCCCAAATAAGTACAGTAACTTGGTTGGAAAAAGCCTTAGGCAGCTTTTATTTCAGTTACTACGGATATCAAAAAGCTACCTCTTAGCCCTTCCTTCTACCCACTCACAGAACTTTGCTTAAGACAATTTGAGCCTAGAACACATGCACCTCTCCTCCCTCCAGCCAATCTATGGGATGGGATACAATTCTAACTTTGCTTCAGCCACCTTAATTTCTTCCAAAGCTGCATTTTAAAAATCATTCTCCTGCTCTGCCACCTGCTTTACCTCTTTTTTGCCTTTTCAAATTCCCAACTTCTTACTCCCTCTTTCTCAAATTATCCCCAACAGGTGTGCATCTAATCAAAGTAAGATTTTCCTGATTGTGGAAAAGTGTACAAAAGTAAATTCACAGATGCACAATTTCATGAAAGAGAAATTGCATTTAGCAAGGGCTTTTTATAAATGCAATTATGTGTGAAAAGTGCTACAGAAGTGCCATGGACAAAGTGCTAAGGAACCACGTGAAATAACTTTTAATAAGCACCAGGCAGTTGGAGTCAAGAAGAAGTTGTGTGGTAGAAACCTTTGCCAAGAGAATTCACATTTCTAAATAATAAGTCTAAAGAAAATGCAAGATTGGAAAACCAAGGTTGTGAGTAAAACTATGAAACTTATAACTAACTTTCAGTAGAAACTGGCTCTGTGCCTATAAATCTGCTTATAAGAAAACTACAGTTAAATTAACATGGTTCATTTATTGATCTATTTATTCAACAAATATTATTAAGAGCCTAATATATTCTTACTTCTGCATTGAGTACTGGCAATGCACGGGCAAGCAAACACATACTCTGACCCTGCACTCATGATCTTTAGAGTCTAGCGTTTTCATGTAACAGCTGACTTTTGCCAATTGAAAGCAGCAGTCCCCCAGGAAGGAAAAAAAAAATCAATTTGCTGTGCTTTTTAATCTAAATAATTACACCTAAAACAAAATCAAATTTTTGTTCTCATGTTCACTTAACATTTTATGCTATTTTATAATTTCTTAACACTTTTTTGCTGATAGTTTAAAATTCAATCTTTAGTTTGTATCCCTCTTTCAGAAAGCTGGATATTGTGAAATAACATTAGGCTATATTCCTTTCACCAATAAAATCTAAAATCATTGTTGTCATGGGAAGGTCATGATTCTCCCATTTCAATAGGACTCGTGATCTACTCCACTCATGATGTGGAAGAAACCATATTCAGTCTTCAATGGAACTGGTTCATTCATTGATTAATGAATGCACAGATGCATGTAGGAATTTATTTCAGCAAACATTTGATGAGCAATTACCGTACACTTGGCATTGAACTGAACCATGAGGATATATAGGACAATAAGGGACAGGACCTGCCAACTAACTGCTGCCATTACTATTAATAATAATAATAATTCAATATCAGTGCTATAAAGTATGAACAAATTACTTTCGGAGGAAGGACTGAGCATACCTGCCAAAGTAGACTTCACAGAAGAACAAATATTTGATTTAGTCATGTGTTATATTTTGCCCTAAAATATAATTTGTGGTTAAAATAGGATCTTGTGAAATGTGTAGCTCCCATATTCTTTAGCATTGTATTTACATATTGATAGTATATTTAGTTCTACATTTTCTTTGAATTAAGCCCCCATAAGCAATTAGAAATGTTACTAAATTTGACTAGCCTGTTGTGAAGCACATTTTTAAACCCAACTTAACCTCTAGATATTATAGTTAGAATAAACTGTTCTAATTAGTGCTTTATTGTGAATAACTTCTTGATTTCTGCATAAAGTTAATCAAGTTGAATCTTAGAGTACTATCTGATGCCAATGAGGTTTTCTAATAGGTGACTTTTCTGAAAATAACTTACATGAAGGTCTAGCCAACAGTCCCTCAGCTGTCATTATAGTATTGTCCTAAATTTTCTAGGCAAACAGTTGTAGTACTACTTAGTACTAGTGGAACAGAGAATCAGTCATAACCCAATTACTCAATATAAAGCCATGGTAATTGAGCTTATAAGATTGATAACAACACTGAAGAACAATAAGGTGTTTTACTTCCTAAGAATAGACTGTGCAATTCTAAATTCTGAGTCTCCTAGAAGAAAAGCTCCCTCTGAGAAATTGACATCAGGGAATTGGCTTTTTTACGCTCACAATACAATTTCACAGATATCCTGAAAAGTTGCCTGCATTTAGAAGGCATGCAAATACTTCAAGTGTCCTAAGCAGTTGAGAATAGCCAGAAAGAAAGAAAATCCTAATTAGAATAGCAAAGAGAAGTTCCCAAAATACTTGCTCATACTCACTCCAGCCAGGTGATCTCATTGGCAATGGGTCATCATTGTGGAAACCTGAAGTCCACTGAAACTTGCTTCATCAAAGAGCAATATGCCTTTTCATCCCCTCTAAGTGTTTTATATGTTATAGCCTTTACATATAATACAGGACTTATATTCTTTTCTTCTGTCCATTAGCATTTCTCTATGGATCACCATAAGCCTGTGACAACTGCACAGTCTATTATCTGGTGTGTTAAGAAATACAGTTGGTCTTGATTTAAAATTGTTCTACACCATTAACTTCCAATGCCGCCACTCTCTGCACGTAACCCAGTATAAGTAAGACCTGAAGACAAAACAATAAAATAAAAAGTGGTGCCACCACTTCTCTATTATACTTCTTTCTTGGATAATCAGAATGCTGTTTTTATAACATACCCTCGTACCCTACAATTTTTCTAAATCCTTTCCATGAAAGCAACTCACAGGAAATAATTGGGAAGAAATGAAGACGAAAATGTCAATGCACACTGCACCTTTGAAAGTCTGATCCCCAGAAGTAGAGTTACACACAGACAAAAAGAACTCTGAAAATAGTACATGCTGCAAATAAAATTTTTCTGTTTCCCCAGTCATTTGGCCACAACTGATGGTAAAGAATGCTGGAGAATACAGTCTAGCTGATGACAAAGAGTAAAAACATTTTTTAAACAGCTGATAATCTCTGCCTCTAGTATAGCACAGTACTAGACTAATTCCAGACTGATAAAAGAATTTTCTCAGAAACTGGCACATCATCCTACCTTCCTGCTATAGATCTACGGAAGGAATTTGTTCATTGTTCAGGACTATGGTGAATGTAATCGGTACCTGGATCACTTTGGGGAGCGTCAAGCTTAAAGTGTTACAGCAGCAGGCTAAACCTTTAAGACCCAGAACCCTCCTTTAATAAGTTTGTAAAATCCCCTTGATTGCCCTGAAATTAAACTCATATCAAATATATTTACACAAATTCCAAAAAGATTAACATAATGTCACCACTATAAAGAGAATAGGAAGACAATTTATAATAAAATGATACTTATTTCTATATGAAAATGTTCAGGTATTATAACAAGAAGCCATATGAAATAGTCAGATGTTTGTATCTATACTTAGAATCAGCATGAATGTGACAACTGCAAATGGAGTCGGGTACAGGTGTGCTGCATTGGCAACTCAAATACCGCAAATGGCGTTGCCATTGGTGATGTGATTTTCTGAAATGGTGAGCAACTCTTGACAGAGTTTCTAACAAAACAAATTACACTCTTCCCTCAATTTACAATGTACTTGCATTCCTAGAAATGTTGGTGTATATAAAAATTATGCAAAAATACTTTGTATGTAAAGTAGAATTAGGTTTTAGGTTCAAATAATTATAAGTAAATTTTTTACCTATGTGAATACCTGTCAGGATATTTGAAAGTCACGCAGGATACAGAACTGTGCTTCCTCTCATGGATCTGCCCTTCATATAGCAGGAAATGTGGAATTAGTGATCCTCACACTGTTAGTAATGCTACCAATGTCACAGCATGCAAAGATGCACCCACAAGCTATAAAAACACCTCCAGGGTATGGTATTGCCCCTGTAAAGAACCACCAAAATAGGAAGACAAGTGTGGTTAGTAAACAGAGGGCAGAGAAGAAAGTGATAGGAAATGAATGAATCAGAGTGGTAGGGAGGAGCCAGATCGTGTTGCTGCTGTTGCTGTGGTTGTTGTTAAATATTATGGGAAACCATAAGAAGATTCTAAGAAGGAAGTAACATAATATATGATTTTAAACTATCACTTGGTTTGCTGTGCAAAAAGTAGGTTATAAGGGTATAGGACTGGAGAGAGAGACCAGCTAGGAAGCTATTGCAAGTAGGTTGAGGAAAGATAATAATGCCTTGTGTTAGGATGGTAGAGACGAGTATGGGGAAATTGTCACATTCAGGACTTACTTTTGAGATGGAGAAAGAAGAACTTGCTCATGGAGTCAGATGTGGGAGGTGAAGAAAAATGAAATCAAGAATGGCCCAAACATTTTTGTTTGGGCAGCTAGGGAAGTGACAGACATTTTCTGAAATGAAAAAGATTAGTGAATGAAAAAGTTGGATGAAAAATAAGTTTTGTTGTGGACATGTTAAGGTAACTCCTAGATATGCCAAGTGCCGAATAGACCAAGATGGTTGTCTGTGTTGTCCAGAGCTAAGTGTGGCCAAGAGGATTCAATGAATTAAGTTGGGGGTCATATATAGGTGGATGGAACTTTGGCATAATCACAGGTGGCACAAGATAATGGGCTATTAGAGGAAACTGAGGAGTTTCCTTTCACTGAGGTAGGAAAATATAGCTATACATTTAAAAAAGGAAAAATTCTTTAGGAAAGAGTTGCATCTTTCTTGAATTATGCTGAAAGTTTGAGTAAGATGAAGGTAGAGAAATAACCACTTATTTTGGGATCATAAAGATTACTGATGAATTTTGTAAGAGCAGTTTCAGTGTAGTGTTAAGGACAGAAATCCTACTGGATTGGTTTAATGAGAAAACAGGTGTCAGGAAGTAGAAACTGTAATGATATACAACTCTTTCAAAAAAATTTGATGTGAAACAGTGATGGTAAATAAAGTAACTGGAACAAAACATAGGAACTTTCATTTAGGTGGCAGATTTCTGAAAGTTTGTGTGCTGGTAAGAAATAATCAACGGAGGAGTATGGTTACAAGGGAAAAGCACAATATATAAGGTACTGAAGATAAGAACCGAATGATTAAAAAAAAAATCTGAGTCTAACAAGGGCTGAGAAGTGGGTAACAGATGCTGGTAGTGCTCCACCCACTTCCTTTTGCACTCATCCCCACTTACTAAAGGCTGGTTACTGGGAAATACCTACAACTGCCCCAGCACTATTTTCTGGACACAGGAACTATGTTAGCCTATAGGTATGGCAAACTGAACATATCAAAGACTTAATTCCCTCCAAGCAATTTTCAACCTCCATGGGTAAAGTATTGGTTGAAATAAAGTAAAGAAATAAAGACATTAACTTCATTACCAATAAATTGGTAAAGAAATCAACCCATTAACTTCTTCTTCCCTATATTATGATGACACTGAGGGATGTACTACACTGTCTCCCAGAAACTTCCCAGGTGGATTAAGTTCCAGCTACCTAAAAAGGTTGTTTTCTTAGAACACACATTTTATTGACTTCCTTCTCTTATCTTAATTCCCTGCTGGTGTTTCTTGGGAAAACTTTTCAGATAAATTATTTGTAATTATATCCTTGTCTTAAGGTGTATTTATGAAAGAATACAAACCAAGACCCAAAGGGAGCAGTGTAGAGTACTAAATCAACATAGGAATATGATATCAACTTTATTTAAATATATCATCAGAACAAAGTGTTATAATAAAATTAAATTGTTACATCAAATGGGGCATTCCATTTCAGTTGAATATCAGGGAGAATATTTTCAGTTGCATATTACAGGAAACTCATCCCAAAGTGATCTTATAAGAAACAGTATTTTTTACTTTTACATATAAAATGTGTGCAGGAAGGACATAGCTTGATTCAGGTTTCAAATAATGTCATAGACTCAAGTATATCTCATTTCAGCTGTTACCTTTCATATCAACCAAAAGTGACAAGTCTGGACAATTCCAGTCTCTAAATCAGCTGAACCTTGAAGGTTGTGAAAAAGGATGGGTCCACTTCCTTGATAGTATAAACAAAAGTCCCAGAATTGAAACTTGTTGAGTGTGATGGGCTAAAGAGAGATGTACCCATCTGTGTAGCAATCACTGTGGCCATAGGGGTGAAGAAGATGTGCTGATTCCCTCAACCACAGTAGCCCAGATTGACCCCAACCTCCTACCCACAGGGGGAAAGTGGTCAACATTGTGCAGCAGATTTTCCCATGTGAAGGCCTACTGGGAAGGTTGGCATATTCCACTCACCCTCACTCCCACACTAAATCAGTCACCCAACTCTGAAGTTTGTATATCTTAGACATTTGTTCCTTACTCCCTAACCCAAATGCTTATACCCTAGTCCAAATCATTGACATCTGTCACATAGATTAGTCAGTAGCCTCCTAATTAGTTGAGATGAATTCTCTCTTGCCAACCCACATTCATTCTTTATAAATCATCCAGAGACTTGTTTATAAATCTCGAATTTGGGCTGGGTGCATTGGCTCACACCAGTAATCCCAACACTTTGGGAGGCCAAGGCAGGCAAATCACAAAGTCGGGAGTTTGAGACCATCTTGCCTAGCACAGTAAAACCCCGTCTCTATTAAAAATACAAAAAATTAGCTGGGAGCGATGGCACACACCTGTAGTCCCAGCTAATTGGGAGGCTGAGGCAGGAGAATCACTTGAACCCAGGAGGCGGAGGTTGCAGTGAGCCGAGATCGCGCCACTGCACTCCAACCTAGGTGACACAGTAAGACTCTGTCTCAAAAAAATATATATATATTCCGGTTAGCCTTTTTTTCATCCACCACGTGGTTGCTCTTTAATGTCCTGTACTGACTCTAATGGGNAAAAAAAAAAAAAAAAAAAAAAAAAAAAAAAAAAAAAAAAAAAAAAAAAACCTTCAAATTTGACCATGTGATTTCCTTGTTTCAATCCTTTTAGTGATTCCCATTCCATCTAAGATAAAGATCAAATCTTTAAAACAGCTAGGTTGCACCCTAACTACCTCTCTCATATCATTTTGTGCCACTTAGTTTTCTATGCTTCCACCATGCTGGATTTCTTTTGGCTCCTCGACCACACCCTACTCTTTCCTGCCACAGGGACGTTGCACTGGCTGCATTCTGTGTCCGAAAATCATTTCTCCCTCCCAGCTCCTCACCTTTCACCAGCTAACAGACCTTTATGTCTCCCCTTAAATGTTTTTTCACCAAAAAGTCTTCACCGATTCTTGCTTACTCCTGACCTGCCCCAGAATAAGTAAAGACTGCCCATTACATACTCCCACAGCACTCTGTGTCTCCAATGCTTTCCACACTTGAGATTACTTAGTCCCTTCTCCCAGCAGAATTCAGTTCAATGAGGACAGGATAGGAGCTTCATATTTCAGTGTAAAAATTAATAAGTAAATGAAAACTACTGCTTTATATTTTCTTGAAATTGAGATCCCAGAAAACCTATATGTAGAAAATTGATAGTTAAGAGTAATTATATATGTTATGCTTACAATCATTATGAAAATAATAAAGCACAATAAAAATACTGGAAGAAAGCATTTTGATATCTTGAGGGTGATTTTGTCAAATGTGTCAGGGGCAGGGTAATAAGGGGACAGGTAATTGTTTTCCATTCTTCCATATTTTAAAAATAATCTAAAATAATCATATATATAAAATCATACAGGGATGCTAAAACATTTTTAAATGACAGAAAATTATTGTTGCTCATATTCATGAAGAAAAAATGTACACTTAAGTAGGAATTTCAAAGCTTAATTCTTATAACTCCCAGCTGGCACTCTCAGAGAGATCATCTAACTCTGGTTTTCAAACACTTTAAGCATTTGAAACCTTTTATTTTTGTCTGAAATCTCATGTGGAAATCTGATATATAACACAGAAACAGAATTTTCTGGTAAAAGCAGGGCGAGAAACAAAGGCAAGTCTCTATGACTCTGCAACAGCCCCATACCCTATGCTTTCTCAGTGTAGCCCCTAGAATGTGGGGCTGTGTAGTACAATTTGAAAGCCATGACCTCACTCAAGCACAGAAAGGATTAACAAAACCCACACCCCCAAATCTACAAAGTGAACCCTGAAATAGATTCTCATCCTTCAAAACCTAAAAATATGGTGGCTGTATATGTTTTTAAAATATATATATTGGTTCAAAGTATCAAATAGATAAGATCTTTCAATAATGGGAAAGCTGACATTTTTATTTTTAGGACTTTAAAAAAAGGTTTTCTTCCTTTTTTTTTTCTTTTCTTTCATTCCCTTCAAGGACAATTCAGTTCTAAAACCATTGAAGAAGGTTAGGTAAGGTAAACGTGGAGGACATATGGCTCAGAGAATAACGTGAACTCCTGAGTGGGGTCAGAGCCCTCCCACCTTCCCTGTCACCTCCACACCCCAAACCAGTGGCAGCAGTGGTTGGCAATTATGAACCAGAGATGGGGTAGAATGATAAGTGTCTCTATGTGTGGGGTAGCAGAAAAGGTTTTCAAAGCCCAGGCAGAGTGAGTAGACATTTGTGAGGGCTGGGGGGTTGGTACCACTTGGGAATTGATTACAAAGATGGAGACTAGTTAAATAAGTAAATACATCAAGGATAATGGGAACCAGCATCTCACTGTTAAAAAATGAAACTCTAAACATGGAAAGGGAGAAAGCTATAATTCATCCTATAGAGAGTGGCAGAGAAATTGGGGGTATTGGTATGAGCTCATGATTTTTTTTTTCTTAGATGGAGTATCACTCTGTTGCCCAGCTGGAGTGCAGTGGATAGACAAGGGCATAGACATAAATATATATAGAGATATAAACATAGAAATGTATAGAGAGAAATAAATGTAATTGAAAGGGCCTGGGAACGGTGACACCTCAATAGCAATGAGCACACAAACTATTTACTAAGTACCATGTACCACTAAATGGAATCAAGGCCCCTTGGAGAAATGGCTTATTTCAAGACTAAGGCAAAAAAGTATACAATCATTCTGGAATGCTTCTTTAATACCAGAAAGCAAAGGAGTACTCAAAAAATAATAGTGACATGTTTAAAGGACAGAGAAACTGACTTGAAGGAGAAAATCTGGACAAATTGGGGATAATTCAAACATAATGAAAATTACAAATTATAGTCACTTGACTAGGAAATTATAAATCCTTACTGATACAAATAAATGAATGATTACATTGAAAGTTTAATAGGGAAAAGAATGAATGAATGATACCAGTTTTATAAAGAATGGGATATTTACATAGTTTCAAAATATCCTCCCATCAAATACTTACAAATTACAAAAGAGAAAGAGTAACATTTCAGTGGTGAAGACTGGCAGATGCCATATTCATCAAGTGATCAAAGTAATGACATCTGCAACAGGACAGATCAAAATTTTATGCACCTGATAGGCTACGTGAGAACACAGTGTTGCTTCTGGGATATTTCTGCCAAAGATGCATGACATGATTCTACTCATTAGGAAACATCAGACCAACCCAAGCAGAGGGACAACCTACAAAATAACTAGCCTATAATTTTCAAAAGTATCAAGGTCATGAGAGCCAAGGAAAGATGAAGAAACTGTTTCAGATTGGAAGAGACAAAAAATACACAACAAAATGAAAGACATGATTCTGAACAAGATATTTTTGCTCTAAAGAGACATTACTGAGAAAATTGTAAGACTTAAATAGGGTCTAAGAATTATACAGTAGTTATGTATCAGTGTCAATTTCCTGATTTTGATGATTGTGTTGTGGTTATGTGGGGAAATGTCATGATGGTAGGAAATACACATTAAAGTATTCAGAGTTGATGGGACATGAGATTAGCATCTTATCCTCAAATGGTGCAGACAAATTTGTTCTTCATTTTGTAATTGCAATTTTCTATAAGATGGAGAGTGATTCAAAACTTTTACAAATTTTAACAGGAAAACCCTGTCTAGGTTGAATTTTCACTTAGGGGTACCTTATAAACCAAATTACAGCCTCATTTGGTAGTATTCCTCTCTCTGTCATTCCACTTGCTGTCACTCTCAGTGAGGTTCCTAATTTTCCCAGTTACTGCATTCAGTATTACTCTTAATATAGACTGTTTTTGCTCCATTGGCAGGGAGAATATAAGGAACTCTATTTTCTATTTTAAATTTTCTCTAAGTCACCAAATAGATGTTGGGATTTTGCATCGTTGTCTTCTTGGCCTGCCATCTGGAAGCTGGTTTCACTCCCCATTTTGCTCTAGCTACCTTGACCAAGTCCTTGGCATTAAGTCAGTCTTTCAGTTTTTTATTTGGTCAGTCAATAAAAGATAGCAAAATACTCAGAGTACCAACTCTGTGCCAGACACTATCCCAGATACAGGATAATGATATAGCCAAAACCCTTCTCATGAGCCCCAGGTACTGAAACAAACATAACTGCAAAACTGTCTTCAAGAAGAGATCATTTCCAAGGTCACAATTGTTACTCTTCACAGACCTACAAGCAAAAAAAAAAAAGAAAAAAAAAAAAAGGAGGTGGAAGATAATAAACAAAAGATCATATAGACTTCTATTCTCTAATACCTTTCCCATTGGAATGGGCAACACAGTACAGTTCTGGAAAACAAATGACCAGTACCTGAACCTATTAAACTGCCATGACTCATCTCTAAAGTATCCCATTTGGCTTATAGTGCTTCTAAATCAATTCTATTATAAATATCATTAACACTTGCTTACATCATTTACATAATGTGCAGGGACTAAATTAAAAGAGTTTAGAACAAACTATATCTTGAAGCCTAGAAAGTGTTATTGTATGCCCCATGATTTTGTGTTCCTATTGCAACATTCTCTTCATAGAATGGCCACAATCATAGCCCTTTCTTTTTTGTCCACATTAAATATCTGGCTCAGTCACCCAAATGAGATCCTTGCCTACTCACTGTGGTGTAGTAAGTTCTGTGCAAAACGGGTCAGAATTTGCTCTTCTCCTTAATAAAATGATAGGAACTCTTGATCTTTACTGAGTTCCTTGCATTTTTCAGTATCATAAAGCCCTCTCTGTATTATCTCGTATGTTTTGCAGTTATCTCCTACCTGTGGTGAGAGTGAGACCCAAAATATGGAAGGAGAAACTGAAACACAAATAAGTTGATGTTAATCCTTGTGATCGCTAGTCTCCATATCTAAAATGTATTTTCACGTTGCACTGATAATGGGATTGGAAAGGAAAGAACATGTTTACCAAGATATGGGTAATAAGATAATTTATATTAAATTATGAAACTTTAGACAGTCAAACAAGTTTATCCTACTGCCTTCAGACCAGCTCAGAACAGTATATCATCATTACCCAACACTAAAAAACTCTTGAAGGGTATAGGTTAAGCTTTAAGACCCTGGAAATCTAGAGATTCATCTTTATGCCCAATAAAAATAATTTTTCTTGCCATCTAAACCAAACATTCTTGTTTTACTAAAAATCAAAAGCAACTGGCAAATTTTTTTCCATAAAGAAAAGACTGTATGCATTCTGAGATTCCCATTAGCAGCTGGGGGCAGATCACTACAATTCAGAAGAGACTTAAGTAGATCATGGCTGGGTTACATTTTTGTAAACCTTCATCTAACTCTGGTTCACCCCTCCAATGTGAGCCCTCTCCTTACTGAGAGACTGGTAAGCTCTTTCTGCTTAACAGGTCATGGCTCCCATTCTTTGTCTCTTTATCTCCATGAGACTGCCCAAAGATGCCTCACTCCACTTGTCAGAGTGTGACTTCCTGGTTTGCTTAGCTTCCTGATCTGCCTAAGAATTCCACAAAAATTTCAAGGGGAGATTCATAAAGTTTGGGTACCTCTAGCATCTTGGCCCCTCCAGCATCTGCCCTCTCTCTGGGATGCTAGTCTCTCAAATCCTAGCAGCCTTCATAACCCTAAGCTTTAATTGTTTTCTTTACATTGTGAATTTATCAGAAGCTCTGCTGGCTTCTCTGCCTTTTAGCTGCAACCCTCTCTAGGATTTTTAGACTCTACCAGTCAAGAATGGTAAGTATCTCTGGAAGGAAAGCAACTCACAAAATATCAGCTTATCTCTCAGTTATTACTTTCTTTTCTAGTAACTTGGCCCCTAAGTTACCTCAACCGTTCACCGAATTCTTCAAATACATCTTTTTAATATTTTGTACCATTTTTCTGTTGTTCTCGGTGGGAGTGTTGTTCTACCATAAGCTAATACATCATGCACTTTAGGATCTACTTTAACGATCTTTTAACTGAACATACATCATAGTTTAAAGCAATGCAACTTAAGGGCAAGTTCATAAAAGAACTAGCTCCTGTCCCCATTTTTCTGTGGCATCTTATTATCTCATGTAATATAATCTGAATAATGAAGAAAGAGTGGGTCCCTGCCTGAAAATGACTTATGCACATATACTTGTTAATTAAGATCCAACTTTAGGAAATATGTTCAGAGAATTTTCTCTGTTAATATATAAATGTCTCTAGAAGGCTGGCAGTCATTAACATTGATGATGACAGATGTCAGACTTTTATAAGAGGAGGATGATAGGGGAAAAATAGGAGTCTAGGTCCTACTAAGGAGAGAATCCAAAGACCAGGTAGCCAGGAATAAGGAAGGAAAGCCACAACGTGAGAAAAGTACCCTCATAGGATCAAGCTTTTCTGTATCCCAACTTTGGCCAGGACTGGCTCTAAACCATCAGGATAATGTACCTGTATCCAGATGAATAAATACTAAGAAGCACCTTAATGTCCAACAAGGCTGTACACTCTTCTTATGGGCCAAAAGGGAGCAACTCTGTCTGCTGGCTTTGTAGAGGATGTAGCCCAGCTAGGACTGAGTTACTCACTTCTTTCCTATTTCTCTCATTAGTAGACAAATGTTTTCATTGATCCAGCATGTTAACTTTTTTTTCCTTCAACAATAATGAAACCCATGGAAAAGTCCTATGCTTGCATAGAAAGAAGTAACAAATGTGAAAGAAAAGAAACTTTTGATCTTATAATGCTTGTGCTATGAGCAACATGTGCTAAATAAAACACTTTCTGTATACCCAAACATTCGTCTTAGATTTGGTTTGGACTATAGCAAGTTTTATTACTCATTGTGAAATGGGTGTGTTTCCTGTTTCTCCGGAAATGGGAGCTGGTTTGCATCAAGAGGTTTCGCAAAGAGACAGAAAAACCACAAATCACTGTACATGATCAACATTTGCCATTCTGCTAGCATGTTGCTGCAACTGCTTCCAGCTCTGCTGGGATAAAACATTGACACCTGTTATTCAGCAAGGTATATGAGAGATGGAGGGAGCCATGAGAAGCAAACCACAATGCCAACATGCTGCAAATGGTATTTTATTTATTTCCAAAATTAAATGAAAGTGGTTACAACCCTAGCCAACCTTGGGTTCTCAGGGCCAAATTTGTCCTAAAACAAAGAAATAACACCTATATCTCAAAGATTCACACAAGTGAAAAGAAATGGAAGGATACTCCTGCAAGCAATGATTATTTTCAAATTAGGTCAATAGAAAGGAAATAATATTTATTAAACTCCTACCACATACCTGCTAGGCTCAGGGCTTATTGACCTTTTAACATTTGACTTTCACATTACTTCTATGATAGCTGGGATTATTCTCATTTTTGAAAAGAGAAATTCATGGCTCTGAAAATTTGGATCACTTCCTGAGATGACCCCACTAATGAATGGAAGGTATGAGATTTAAGCCTGCGTACTTCTGATTTCAAAGCTCATTGCTCCATGATGCCAAAATATCCACTTTGTTATCATCCTGTCTTCTGGATTTTTTGAAGCCCTTACTGCTGTAATAGACCATATTCAATGCCTTTTAAAATCAAATGGAGGCATGTATGCCTTATGTTTCACAGTGAGACAACTCCAGACATAAGTTAAAGCCTGAGCACAGAGTTGCCAGGGCCCTGATAATATCACCCTGGCATAAACTGACATAGCAGTAGGCCTCCTCAATTCAAGTTCTGTCAATTCCAATGACTTAATGAAAGCCCTGGGAATGATAGGAATTTCAATAGCAGGGCACTCTGGGAGCTTTCCATAATCTAAAGCAAATACAAAAATAAAACTACTAGAGAGAACCTATCAAAGCCACAATATATCTATTTCCACAGCTGTTTCTCCTCAGACACTAGGCTCCCTCCTGAGCCTATTATTAAGTGCAAATGACCAGGCTCGGTTACTGTTATTTTTAAAAACATTACTTATCGTGCATTGTATTCTGAAACTTGTTGACTTATTTTAATTTGCATAATTATAGTAATTTTCTCCTATGTCAATGCTGTAAGATTATATTAGGATTTTGCCTTTTATTTAAAGAACTTTGCAGGGTTCAAAACCATGTTGTTGTTATATCACTTTTGACCCTTTCAGGCAGTTGAGAGGCAGTGATGATGGAAGAATACATTTTGCTAAGTTCACTTCTTGGCTCATGATTGGAAGAACTGGCAGAGGTTTGAGAAACCAAAAAAGGGAAACAGGAATGAAAGGCATTAGGAGAGTAAAAGAGATGTCAAAACAAAGGGAAGATGAGCTCCTCCTTCGTAGAGTTTCTTCAGAGTGTACTTTAGTCTTTCTTATAACATTTGTTTTCCCTTTTTTTTTGGAACTCAGGGAATTTGGTCACATTTTATGGAAAATGAATTCATCTAGTGTGTCTTAGAGCCAGGTTAAAAAAAAAAAAAAAATCCTGTATCTCGCCAGGTGCGGTGGCTCATGCCTGTAATCCCAGCACTTCCAGAGGCTGAGGCGGGTGGGTCACAAGGTCAGGAGTTTAAGACCAGCCTGGCCAAAATGTTGAAACCTCGTCTTTACTAAAAATACAAAAATTAGCTGGGCGTGGTGGCATGTGCCTGTAATCCCAGTTACTCAGGAGGCTGAGGCAGGAGAATCGCTTGAACCTGGGAGGTGGAGGTTGCAGTGAGCCAAGATCGTGTCATTGCCCTCCAGCCTGGGTGACAGAGTGAGACTCCATATCTAAATAAATAAATAAATAAATAAATAAATAAATAAATAAATAAAAACTCTTGTATCTCTCAATTCTAATCATGTTGTTCTCCATGGAACAAATACTTTGTCCAGAAGATTTGCTCAGCAAAATATTCAGAAGACTGCTAGGGTAATAGGCTGCCCACACTGTTGTAGAATAAATCAGACAGTTTTCTACTGTGTGATCAATTCATTTATCTTATTTTTAAGAAAAATTGTTTATACTTACTTACCAGATAGACAGTGCCTAAATTCTACTTCCCCAGGTATTTCCAAAGGCACTCCCAGGTTCTTCTGGTATGTCTTGAAATCAAAAAGATAACAAACATCTGATAACAACAAGACAGCAGAATTCAGAACGTAGCTCCTGCCCATCAATCCCAAGTCCAAAGCTGTCCAAGGAAAGTACAGTCAGGCTCACATAAAATCCAAGACACTCTCCCCGAATTCCAACAGGGAGATGAAGATAGAAGCTCATGGCCCTAGAAGGTGACATTATCATTCCGTCCCTTATTTCTTTCTCTTTTTTCTAAAGCTCTGTGGCTTCTCAGTCAGTGGGAGGACAATCAAGCAATTGAAATAGCCCAGAAAGACATGGGAAGAGAAGAGGCAGCCTAAGGACACCAAGGAAGCTTACTAGCCTTGTAGAGCAGGAGAAAGGTTTCTACATGGGCCATCTGACCCCGCAGCTGTATTTCCAACTTTTTTCTAAGCACACTTCACTGGATCACTCATCATGCCTTCAAATGCCATAAGATCTAAGTCAAATATAAACTCTTCTCCTCTTAAGCCTGTTTTTCTTTATAAGTCTAAACTCTCACTCAGGTCAGAAACCTCAGCATTATCTTTGAATCCTCCCTCTCTTTGCTTTCCTCACACAACCAGCAATGATAAAGTGATATAGGAACATCGGACTTAGAGCCCAAATAACTGAGCTTCAATCAACACCTCCCCTCACTACCTGTCTTCAGCCTCTCTGTGCCTCCCTTGCCTCCTCTGTTCACTGGCGATAATATTTACTACCGCAGGAAGGTTATGAGGGCCAGATGAAAGAGAGAATATAAAAGCATCTGTAAGCACTCAGAAAAATCTGCATCAACTCTCAAAATGATTTTTCTCATTTCCAGTGTCATCATACAACTTAAGCCTTTATTAGAACTCGCCCTGATAATTGCAATATGTTCTGGCTTAGTGGCTCTCAAGTACATTGGCCCTCGTGTTCTCTTCTGATAGTGCGTCCCACCAGCATTATACATGTACGTATGCTACAGTCAAAACAGCTCTCCCCGTTATCAGAACACCCCATGCTTCCCTATTTCTCTGTTTCTTCCCTAGTATCCCCTTTCCATGGAATGCTTTCCTTTACCTTCTCTTAGCTCATCTCAAATTTCTTTACTTCTACGAAGTCTCTGATTTTCCATATTACATCTGATATCTACCATATTGTGAATACATTCTACTCCAAGAATCTCATTAGTGTCTTCCTTATACCACTGTTCAACTCCTTGTGTGTTAATCATATGTGTCTTTTCCAGCTTCTGCCTCCCAGTTTAGAACTTCTTTACATCAAAGTCTTACTTATTTTTATATGCTCTGGGTCTAACATAATGCCTTCCACAAATATTTACTGTTTTAAATGTGTTCCTAGAAATACTTTCTTTAAGTGACCGTATAATAAAATGAAAAGTATCAAATTGAATTATAACTACTCAGTAAAGAAAACTACACAGCCAGCTTTGAGATTCCCAGAGATAACTTAAGATGTCACCAAAACATGATTGAAAAGTAACTAATCTGAACCAACGCAACTCTAAAATAAGCTATTATTTTAATAAGTTATTATGTCTTATAATAGAAATGTTACAGTTTCAGCTATAACAATAGTATCAACTTTAAATATTATTGAAAATAAATCTCTATCTCTTATTTGTGGAGATATATACATACATGTATATTCATGTATGTATCTCTTATTTGTGGAGATATATACATACATGTATATACATATACATGTGTGTATGTATATACATGTATATATGTGTATATATACTATACACATGTATAAGTGACATATATATACATATACATATACATGTCACCAATAAGAAAGCTGAGGCTTAGCAAGAATGAATAGTTTATGTAAGGCAGCACAGGTTAAAAAGAGTTAAACCAAGACTCAAGCCTTTCTGTCTTCACTGGCTGTGCTTTTCTCATCATTTTGCACCAACTGCTAGAGTTTTATCAACTCTACTTATGAAAACTTCAAGTCCTTCCTGGGTTTGGGAATAGGCAAAGAAAGATTAAAATACAGCATTTCCTGAGTCACGATGTTATAATCTAGGGCTTGGCAAACTTTTGCTGTAAAGGACCAGATAGTAAATATTTTAGGCTTTGTGGACCATATGGTCTACTCAAATCTGCCATTATTCTGTGAAAGCAGCCACAGAAAATATGTGATGGAATAAGCATGGCTGTGTTCCAATAAAACTTTGAAAACTTTATAAAAATCAGACAGTGGACCAAATCAGGCCTGCAGGCTATAGTTTGTAGCCCCTGTTAAGATCTGCAATAAAAGCTCACCTACTATCATGGCAAAGAGGTCAGCAAAGTGCTGTCTTGTGCTAGTATGAAACATTAATGAATTAATCATTCATATTACACTTGTATTAGATATTTAGGACACAATACTGCATAAAACATGGAAATTGACAAAATTATACATAATTACAACTCCAAAACACATGCTATTCCCTCAGCAGAAATTGAGATAATCTACAAAAACACATTTTAAAAATATCTAAAAGTGTAAAGCATTTCTTCCCTGCAGTTGTTTGAATTTAGAATGTGTCATTAACTGACTTTAAGTCCGGAAAATAAATGAAGCCAAATACCTATGACCTTTGGTTCTACATTCCTGCTCCTGAAATAAATGATCCATTCCAGAGAATGTGCTCTATGGTACCTCAGACTAGAGACGATTCAATAATAACCTGATCTTTCTTGAGAAAAGGATTGTGTAGGAAATCACAGCATGCAGAATATAACTTGCTTTTAACAGAGATGAGTTTTGTTTTCATATAAGCATGCGGAAAGATTTGACCCAACATGGCAGACAATTTATTTATAGAGAAAATGCCTCTATCCCCTTGTGAGCTAGTTGAAAGCATTCACTGAGACTTCAGGTTGGTCATACAATTGTGGAAAGCTCACACAATGTGAGGTTGTGACTGTGTAAAGAATAGGAGGCACATTACTTTGCTGTCTGTCTGGGAAGCCTGGCCTAACCTCCACAGCAGAAACTCTGTCTCCTTCACATCTTCTCTTATACTCATGGTGCAGAGCCCTCATTTGCTCCTATGTATTGTCTGGTATTGTTACCCATTTATTTTAAATACATATCTTATTTTTAGAATTAGATTGTAATCTTTGAAATGGGATACATGAGAGTCTAAACCTCAATTTCACTTTTTATTAGCTTTGTGGTTGATGCCAAACTATTCATCTTCTCTGAATCAGTTGCACATAGTAATAGTGTCTGTTTCATGGGCTTTTTGTTGGCTCACATTTAGTAGCCAGCATAACTATTGTCACCACCATCACAGGTATTTCCATGCCTTCTCCTCTATGAAGTTTTCATTAACTGCCCAACCACAATTCATTGTTCACTACCCCACAGAATTTTCAGAACTTTCAAATACTTTATCATTTTTATGCTTATTAGCTCAACCTACACTCCCAACAGAATTACCTTCACTTATTTATGTCCTGGGATTGTTACTGAGGGTAGACATTAAAGAAAAAAAAAAAAAAAAAAAAAAACAGTCATTTGAAAATCACCTATCTATTTGTTGTAAAGCCATAAATAAAAATACTATGTTGCTCAATGTTCCTTTTACAAGGTCAGTTGTGATATGAATTGACTGAGAAAATATCACCTTTTTTAAAAAACCAGAACACTTCTAAGAGTAATAAGAAGTATCTAACTGCATTTTACTTGATGCCCTAGATTCTCCAGATTCTGAGTGGTAATTCCTCCTATTTAGTATTTTTCCTTTTTCTTTTGTGGGGCTTTGATTCTTTAAAAACAACTCAGAAACATATATATTAACATCTCTCAATTTACCTGTTGGTTGGGTTCTTGGAAAGTGGTGATTCAAAAACACTTAAATCAAACTTAAATTTGGCATAATAAAAAAGGAGATATATTTTGGTAGGTAAAAACAAAACAGTTTATGCTTCCCTTTTTTTGTATCACATCAATATGAACTGTAAATAAACAGTTTACATGAATATGTGAACATATTAAAAATGTTTATTCATGAAAAGAAACAGAGTCCCTGAGACTGTCCAATAGATCTACAATAGACATAAGGTATGAATCCCCTGGGAATTCTTGCATATGAAGTGTTACACACGAAGGTAAAAGATAAAACCCATAATGCTCATTAATTCACCTTTTTTAATGCATCTGAGAACCTAGACTTTTACTCCATTGGTGTCAGCCTTTTTCTATTTCTTTTTCTATGGGCTTTCTGGCTCACATTTGTATGTTTTAGTCACGATTTTTACTTGAAATGGACACAGGACTCCATAAGGCATCATCTCAGGATACTTGAAGGGTACACATAGTAACTGAAAAGGATTTTATGAGTGCTGGCCAACAATAACTGTGCATTATGACGAGGGTAATGCCACATGCTGTAGACCTTACCACCAGGCAGTACCACCAAACTAATGAAGGAATCCCTCATGCACATAAAATTTGGCAGGCAGTTTAAATAATGCCATTCTAAACTTAGGACACATATCTGCTAAATATTGTTAATTTCCTATCACTTTATTTCCATAACTTGCAAATTAAATACACATAAATTTATAAAGTGACAAATATATTTAGAAATACATAGTTTTAAGTTGAATCAAACAACTTCTTTAAGCCCTCATTTTCCTAATTATAAAACAATGCTAATATACCTCTTTCACGGAGTTGTTGTGAGAACTATATGAAATAACCCTCTATAGTATTTAACATCATGCTCGACACAGTAAGTAGGCATTAAGTACTGGCCACTGCTCTTGGCTATTACCAAGAAGTGACAGATGTCAGTAAATAAAAGTATTTACCGGAGTCTATCTCTAACCCTTCAAGCCAGCCTGGTACATAAATTTAAAATGTCCCTAGAACCAAAAGGTCTGGACTTGAGCATGAGAAACCCAAGATGGACCCAGGTAAGCAAGAGCAGTTGCAGCGGACAGAGAAAAAGTCTTCTGCCTCTGGCCTTTATGCTCCATGTTTTGGTACTGTGAGATAGGCATTATCACTTAACAATCTGTAAGCATATAGTACAGTATTATTCACTACCATCATCATACATGAGGTCTCTAGAACTTACTCATTCTACATAACTAAAAGTTTTAGATCTTGAATATTCTCATCACATACATGTAGAAAGTGTAGCTACGTGAAGTGATGGGTATGTCAACTAACTTGAATGCAGTAACAATTTCACAAGGTACATTACATTGTCCAACTGAAACATAACTTATAAAATAAAAACAAAAGATTATTAAAAAGCTATAGGCAGAAAGTAAATACAGTGGAGAAAATAGAATTTGGCTTTTTCTATTTTGAATGAGTTCATGAGTATTAACATTCTCACTTACAAAACTTCAAACAAATCAAAAATATAGTAAGAAAAGCAAGTCCTTTTTTATCCCCCACCCCCATACACACTCTCTTTCCTATCTCACTCTCCTTAGAAGTGATCAATTTTACCAGTTTACAATACCTCATTTAACATCCTTTTTCAGGTCACTTCCCTAAGATGTGGACAAATATACAAATACATGATTTTTGACATAAAGGAACCATACTATACGGGTCACTCTGCATCATACCACCTTAACAATATGTAATTGGTATCTTTCCAAGTCAGTTCATAAGTATGTAGTTCTTTCTTGTAATTGATTGAATAATGTTTTGCAATGTACATTTTTAAATCAACTTTTAAGTTCCAGGATACATGTGCAGGATGTTCAGGTTTGTTACAGAAACATGCACCATTGTGGTTTGCTGCACAGATCAACCCATCACTCAGGTATTAAGCCCAGCACACATTAGCTGTTCTTCCTGATGCTCTCCCTCTCCTCCCCCCCCGGTGACAGGCCCCAGTGTGTGTTGTTCCCCACCATGTGTCCATGTGTTCTGATCGTTCAGCTCCCAATCATAAGTAAGAACATGCAGTGTTTGGTTTTCTGTTCCTGCATTAGTTTTCTGAGGATAACAACCTCTAGCTCCACCCATGTCCATGCAAAGGACATGATCTCATTCCATTTTATGTCTGCATAGTATTCCATAGTGAATATGTACCACATTTTCTTAATCCAGTCTACTGTTGATGGGCATTTGGGTTGAATTCATGTCTTTGCTATTGTGAATAGTGCTGCAACGGACATACATACAAGTGTATCTTTATAACAGAATGATTTGTATACCTTTTGGCATACACCCAGTAATGGGATTGCTGGGTCAAATGGTATTTCTGCTTCTAGATTTTTAAGGAATTGCCACATTGTCTTCCACAATGGTTGAACTAATTTACACTCCCACTAGCATTGTAGAAGCAATCATTTTTTCTCCACAACCTCACCAACATCTGTTGTTTCTGGACTTTTTAAATCATCACCATTCTAACTGGTGTGAGATGGTCTCTCATTGTGGTTTTGATTTGCATTTCTCTAATGATCAGTAATGTTGAGCTTTTTTTAATATTTGACTGCATGAATGTCTTCTTTTGAGAAGTCTGTTCATGTACTTTGCCTAGTTTTAAATAAGGTTGTTTGTTTTCTTCTTGTAAATTTGGTTAAGTGCCTTGTAGACTCTGCATATTAGACCTTTGATGGACAGTTGGCAAAAATGTTCTCCCATTGTATAGGTTGCCTGTTCACTCTGATGATAGTTTCTTTTGCTGTACATAAGCTCTTTAGTTGCATTGGATCCCACTTGTCAATTTCTGCTTTTGTTGCAATTGCTTTTGGTGTTTTTGTTATGAAATATTTGTCCATGTCTATGTCCTGAATGATATTGCCAAAATTTTTTCTAGGAATTATATTGCCAGATTTTCTTCTAGGGGCTTTATAGTTTTGGGAACTACATTTAAGTCTTTAATCCATCTTAATTTTTGTAAAAGGTGTAAGGAAGGGGTCCAGTTTCAATTTTATGCATATGGCTAGCTAGTTCTCCCACCACCAATTATTAAATAGGTAAACCTTTTCCCATTGCTTGTTTTGGTCAGGTTTCTCAAAGATCGTATGGTTCTAGGTGTATGGACTTATTTCTGAGTTCTCTACTCTGTTCCATTTGGCATACGTGTCTGTTTTTGTACCAGTACCATGCTGTTTTGGTTACTGTAGCCTTGTAGTATAAGTTTGAAGTCAGGTAGCATGATGCCTCCAGCTTTGTTCTTTTTGTTTTAGATTGTCTTGGCTAAATAGGCTCTTTTTCAGTTCCATATGAATTTTAAAAGTCTTTTCTAATTCTGTGAAAAATGTCAATTGTAGTCTAATGGGAATAGCATTGAATCTATAAATTGCTTTGGGCAGTATGGCCATTTTCAAATATTGATTTTTCCTATCCATGATCATGGAATGTTTTTCCATTTGTGTCCTCTCTTATTTCCTTGAGCAGTGGTTGGTAGCTCTCCTGAAAGAGGTCCCTTATGTCCCCTGTTAGCTATATTACTAGGTATTTTATTCTCTTTGTAGCAATTGTGAATGGGAGCTCATTCATGGTTTGGCTCTCTGCATGCCTGTTGTTGATACATAGAAATGCTAACAATCTTTGCACACTGATTTTGTATCCTGAGACTCTGCTGGCGTTGGTTAGCTTAAGAAGCTTTGGTACTGAGATCATGAGGTTTCTTAGATATAGGATCATGTCATCTACAAACAAAGATAATCTGACTTTTTCTCTTCCTATTTGAATACATTTTATTTCTTTCTCTTGCCTGATTGCCCTAGCCAGAACTTCTAATGCTATGTTGAATAGGAGTGGTGAGAGAGGACATCCTTGACTTGTGCTGATTTTCAAGGGAATGGTTCCAGCCTTTGCCCATTCAGTATGACACTGGCTGTGGGTTTGTCATATATCGTTCTTATTATTTTGAGGTATATTCCTTCAATACCTAGTTTACTAAGAGCTATTAACATGGAAGAGTGTTGAATTTTATCGAAGACCTTTACTGCATCTACTGAGTTAGTAATGTGGTTTCTGTCTTTGGTTTTGTTTATATGATTAATTAAATTTATTGATTTGTGTATGTTGAACCAACCTTGCATTCTGTGGATGAAGCCAACCTGATTGTGGTGGATAAGCTTTTTGATGTGCTGCCAGATTTGGTTTGCCAGCATCTTATTGAGGATGTTTCCATCGATATTCATCAGTTTTCCTTTTTTTTTAATTTTTTTACTTTTTATTTATTTATTTTTTTTGTATCTTCACCAGGTTTTGGTATCAGGATAATGTTGGCCTCATAAAATCAATTAGGGAGGAGTCCCTCCTTTTCAATCTTTTTTGTAAAAGTTTCAGTAGAAATGATATCAGCTCTTCTCTGTACCTCTGGTAGAATTCAGCTATAATTCTGTCTGGTCCTAGGCTTTTATTGCTTAGTAGGCTATTACTATCTCAATTTTAGAACCCATTATTGGTTTATTTAATGATGTACTTTCTTCCTGGTCCAGTCTTGGGAATGTGCATGTGTCCAAGAATTTATCCATTTCTTCTCGATTTTCTAGTTTATATGCATAGAGGTGTTTATAGTATTATCTCATGGTTGTTCATATGTATGTGGGGTCAATGGTGATAGTCCCCTTATCATATTTCATTGTGTCCGTCTGATTCTTCTCTCTTCTCTTCTTTATTAGTCTGGCCAGTGATCTATTTAGCTTTTCAAATAACTAGTTCCTGGATTTGTTGATTGTTTGAAGGGTTTTTCATGTCTCTATCTCCTTCAGCTCTGCTCTGATCTTGGTTATTTCTTTTCATCTGCTGACTTTGGAATTTGTTTCCTCTTGGTTCTCCAGTTCTTTTATTTGCAATGTTGGGTAGTCAATTTGAAATCTTTCTAGCTTTTTGATGTGGGCATTTGGTGCTATAAATTTTCCTCTTAAAACTGTGTTAGCTGCATCCCAGAGATTCTGGTGTGCTGTCTCTTTTCTCTCAGTTTCAAAAAACTTCTTGATTTCTGGCTTAATTTCATTAGTTGCTCAGGAGTCATTCAGGAGCAGGTTGTTCAATTTCCATTAGTTGTGTGGTTCTAAGTGAGCTTCTTGAGTTTTAATTTGATTTTGCTGTGATCTAAGAGACTATCTGTTGTTTTTGATTATTTTGCATTTTCTTAGGAGTGTTTTACTTTTCACTATGTAATCAATTTTAAAGTTCAATGTGGTGATGAAAAGAATGTGCATTCTGGTTTTTGGCTGTTGTTGTTTTTTGTTTTTTTTGGTGGTGCAGAGTTCTATATGTATCAGGTCCACTTGATCCAGAGCTGAGTTCAGGTCCTGGATATCTTTCATGATTTTCTGTCTCAATTATCTGTCTAATATTGTCAGTGGGTGTTAAACTCTCCCGCTATTATTGTGTGATAGTCTAAGTCTCTTTATAAGCCTCTAAGAATTTGTTTTATGAATCTGGGTGCTCCTGTATTGGGTGAATATATACTCAGGATAGTTAGCTCTTCTTAGTGAATTGAACCTTTTGCCATTATGCAATGCCCTTGTCTTTTTTTATCATTGTAAGTCCATTTTGTCAGAAACTAGAATTGCAACACCTGATTTTTTTCTGGTTTTTATTTGCTTAATAAATTTTCCTCCATCCCTTTATTTTGAGCCTATATGTGTTTTTGCACATGAGATGTGTCTCTTGAAGACAAGATAACAATGGGGCTTGACTCTTTATCCAGCTTGCCATTCTGTGTCTTGTAATTGGGGCATTTAGTCCATTTACATTTAGCTTAATAGAGTTATGTGTGAATTTTATCCTGTCATCATGACGTTAGCTGGTTATTTTGCAGACTTTTTATGTAGTTGCTTCATAGTGTCACTGATCTGTTACTACTAGTGTGCTTTTGTACTGGCTGTTAATGGTTTTTCCTTTTCATATTTAGTGCTTCCTTCAGGAGCTCTTCCAAGTGAGGCAGGGTAGTGATGAATTTCTACAGCATTTGCTTACCTGAGAATGATTTTATTTCTCCTTCACTTATGAAGCTTAGTTCGGCTGGATATGAAATTCTAAGTTGGAAATTCTTGTCTTTAAGAATGCTGAATACTGGCCCCCAATTTCTTCTGGTTTGTAGGGTTTCCACTGAAAAGTCCCCTGTTAGTCTGACAGGCTTTCCTTTGTGGGTAACCTGGCCTTTCTCTCTGGCTGCTCTTCACACAGTTTTCTTTCCATTTCAGTCTATGGAATCTGATAATTATGTGTCTTGGGATTGATCATCTCATGGAGTAACTAAGTGGTGTTCTCTGTATTTCCTGAATTTGCATGTCGGCCTGTCTTGCTAGCTTGAGGGAGTTCTCATGGATGATATCTTGAAGTATATTTTCCAACTTGTTTCCATTCTCCTCATTCCTTTTACATACCTTAATCAGTCATAGGTTCAGTCTTTTTACATAGTTGCATACTTCTTGGGGTTTTTGTTCATTCCTTTTCATTCCTTCTTCTCTATTCTTGTCTGCGTGTCTTATTTCAGAAAGATAGTCTTCATGCTCTGATATTTATTCCTCTGTTGGTGTATTTGGCTGTTGATACTTGTGATTACATTATGAATTTCTTGTGTTTCTTAGCTCTGTCAGGTAGTTCATGTTCTTATCTAAACTGGTGATTCTGGTTATCTGCTCCTGAAATATTTTATCATGATTCTTAGCCTCTTTGCGTTAGGTTAGAACATGCTCCTTTAGCTCAGTGAACTTGGTTATTATTCACCTTCTGGAGCCTCCCTTTGTCAATTCATCCACCACAGCCTCAGTCCAGTTTTGTGCCCTTGCTGAAAAGGTGTTGCAATCATTTGGAGAAGAGACATTCTGGATTTCTGAGTTTTCAGCATTTTTGTGTTGATTCTTTCTCATCTTTGTGGGTTTATCTACCTTTGATCTTTGAAGTTGCTGATCTTTGGAATGGGGTTTTGTGGGTTCTTTATTGTTGATGTTGTTCTTGTTGCTTTCTGTTTAACAGTCAGAACCCTCTTCCTTAGGGCTGCAGCAGTTTGCTGAGGGTCTACTCCAAGCCCTAGCTTCCTCAGACCCTCTCACACCAAGACGTATGAGCAGTGAATGCTGCAAAACAGCAAATATGGCAGCCTGCTCCCTCCTCTGGGAGCTCCATCCCAGGGGGGCACCAACTTGATGCCAGCAAGAGCTCTTCTGTCGGAGGTATCTGGAGATTCCTATTAGGAGGTCTCACCCAGTCAGGAGGAATGGGATCAGAGTCTGGCTTAAAGAAGTGTCAGGCTGCTCCTTGGCATACTGTATATGCTGCACTGGGTGGGGGGGCAACTCCCCATGTTCAGACCACCCGGACTTTCCCTAGCCAGCAGGTGGGAATGGCTGTCGGCTGAGCTGCAGGTACAGCGGCCACCCCTTCCCCGATGGCTCCATCCCAGAAAGAGATCAGAGTCTGTTTGTAAAACCCTGGCAAGATTTGTTGAAAATCCCATAGGGGGACCCTAACCAGTGAGGAGGGATGGATCAGGGTCCCACTTAAAGAAGCAGCCTTGCTATGATCTGCCAGAGCAGCTGTATGGTGCTATGCTTTGAGAAATTTCTCCCAGTTCAGACTACCCAGACTCCTTGGATCCAGCAAACCAAAAGGTAGGTTCTAGCTGCAGAAATGTCACCCTTCCCCCCAGGAACTCATCATCTCAGGCAGTCTCCAGCTCGCTGCCACAGGCTGGCAGCTGGGTTTCCAAGCCAGTGTGTCTTAACTTGTGAAGTGCAATGAAAATGAGGCCCGAAGAATGATGATAATTGGCTCCCTAACTTCTGCTCCCTTTCAAGGGGAATGCACGGAACATCTCCTATCTCACCAGAATTCCTTGGACCTGAGCATGCAAAAACTCCCATGTCTCCCATGCATCTGAGTGGTCACTGAGAGACCAGACAGCTCTATGCTTCAGGCCCAAGGCCCTACTAGCATGGGCTCACGAGGGGATCTCCTGCCCCATAGGTTACAAAGATTCATGGGAAAAGCAAGGAAAATCAGTGAATGACTATGTGGCCCTGCCTCATTTAATTCTCCTAGTTTCACACCCTACCTTGTTTTTCCTTGCTTTTGGGGTCACATTGACTGTCTAGTCAGTCCCAATGTGAGAACCTGGATACCTCAGCTGAAGATGTAGGGTTCACTTGATGTTTTCTTTCATCTCTGTGACAGCTGTGAACCTCAGCTGCTTCTAATCAGCCATCTTGGCCTAGGGTCTATCATGATGTACAAAATCACAATTAATTTAGATGTTACCTTACCAATAGAAATTTAAAGAATTCCTATTTGGCGTGAGATACGGTTTGGCTTTGTGTCCCCACCCAAATATCATCTCAAATTGTAATCTCCACGTGTCAGGTGAGGGGCCTGGTGAAAGGTGATTAATTCATCAGGGCAGATGCCCCCCTTACTGTTTTTGTGATTGTGAGTTCTCATATAATCTGGTGGTTTGAAAGTATATGGGACTTCCCCCTTCTCTCTCTCTCTTTCTCCTGCTCTACCATGGTGAGACATACTTGCTTCCCATTTGCCTTCCACCATGATTTTAACTTTCCTGAGGCCTCCCAGTCATGCTTCCTGTGAAGCCTGCAGAACTGTGAATCAATTAAACCTCTTTTTTCATTAATTACTCAGTTTCAGGTAGTTCTTTACAGCTGTGTGAAAACAGACTACTACAGAAAATTGATACCAGGGGAGTGGGACACTGCTATAATGATACCTGAAATGTGGAAGCAAGTTTGGAACTGGGTAATGGGTAGAGGTTGGAACAGTTTGAAGGTCTCAGAAGACAGAATGATGTAGGAAAGTTTGGAAACTTCTAGAGACTTGCTGAATGGTCTTGACCAAAATGTTGATAATGATATGGACAGTAAAGTCCAGGCTGAGGGAGTCTCAGATGGAGATGAGAAACTTACTGGGAAATGGAGTAAAGGTCACTTTTGCTATGCTTTAGCAAAGAGACTGGTGTCATTTTGCCCCTGCACTGGAAATAGATGGATCTTTTAACTTGAGAGCTATGACTTAGGGTATCTGGTGGAAAAAATTTCTAAGCAGGAAAGCATTCAAGAAGTGACCTGGCTACTTCTAAAAATGTATGTTCATATGCATGAAGAAATAGATGGTCTGAAATTGGAACTTATATTTAAAAGGAAAGTGGAGCCTAAAAGTTTGGAAAATTTGTAGCCTGACCATGTGGTAGAAGAGAAAAACTAATTTTCTGGGGAGAAATTCAAGCTGGCTGCAGAAATATGTATAAGTTATGAGAAGCCAAATGTTAATATCCAAGACAATGGGGAAAATGTCTCCAGGGCATTTCAGAGTTCTTCATGGCAGCCCCTCCCATCACAAGCCTGGAGGCCTAAGAGGGAAAAATGGTTTCATGAGCCAGGCCCAGGACTCTGCTACTCTGTGCAGCCTCAGGTCATGGCATCCTGTGTCCCAGCCACTCCACCTCCATCCATGGCTAAAAGGGGCCAAGATACAGCATGGGCCATGCCTTCTGAGGGGCCAAGTCCCAAGCCTTGGCAGCTTCCACGTGGTGTCAGGCCTGCAGGTGTGCAGAGGCAAGAACCAAGGTTTAGAAATCTCCACCTAGATCTTAGAGGACATATGGAAACACCTGGATGTCCAGACAAAAGTCTGCATTAGGAACAACCTCATGGAGAACCTCCACTAAGGCAATGTGAAAGGGAAATGTAGAGTTGAGCCCCCAGACAGAATCCCTACAGTGGCATCAACTAGTGGAGCTTTTAAAAAAAGGGCCACCATCCTCCAGACTACAGAATGGTAGATCTACATGCACATTAAAAGCTGCAGGCACTCAATGGCAGCCTGTGAAAGCAGCTGTGGGGGCCATATCCTCCAAAGCCACAGGGGCAGAGCTGCCCAAGGTTGTGGGAGCCCACCTCTTCCAACATCATGCCCTGGGTGTGAAAGATGGAGTCAAAGGAAATTATTTTGAAACTTTAAGATTTAATGACTGCCTTGCTGAATTCTAGCCTTGCATGGGGCCTGTAGCTCCTGTTTTGGCCAATTTCTCCAATTTGGAATTGGAGCATTTGCCCAATGCCTATACCCTCACTGTATCTTGGAAGTAACTAATTTGTTTTCGATTTTACAGGCTCTGAGGTAAAAGGGACTTAACTTGTCTCAAATAAGACTTTGGACTGTTGACTTTTGGGTTAATATTGAAATGAGTTAAAACTGGAAGATTGTTGAGAAGATATAATGATATTTTTCAACGTGAGAAGGATATGAGACTTGGGAGGGGCCCGTGGTGGAATGATATAGTTTGCATTTGTGTCCCTGCACAAATTTCATGTCAAATTGGAGGAGGTACCTGATGAGAAGTGACTGGATCATGGGGGCAGATTTCCCCCTTGTGATTCTTGTGATATTAAATGAGTTCTCATGAGATCTGATCATTTAAAAGTGTGTGACACCTCCTTCCCTCTCCTGCTCTGCCATGGTAAGACCTGCTTGCTTCCCCTTCACCTTCTGCCATGATTATAAGTTTCCTGAGGCCTCCTAGCCATGCTTCCTGTACAGCCTGTGGAACTGTGAGTCAATTAAACCTCTTTCCTTCATAAATTACCCAGTCTCATGTTTAAAAATGCTGCTTCAATTATCATTTTCTTATGTGCATATTTTTGCATGAATGAATTTCCGTTAGGTTAGAGCTAGTAGAATTGCTGAGTATATACATACATTTTCATACACAGAGTCGAATTTCTCTCAAAAAAGATCATGCTTACTTATAAAACTATCACAATATGAAAGAATATGTGTTTTCTTATATATAATAAATCCTGGGCAAATATCAATGTATTTAATATTTGTCACTTTTAAGGGCAAAGATTAGCATTCCATTTTGTTTAAAATTTTAACTCTGTTATAACTAAGATTTGTATTCATTCTTTTAATATCTCCTATAAATTACTAATTTATATTTTATATTTTGTTTAGGTTTTGATTTTTTTCTTATTAGAAGAAATTTTTGAAATATTTTGACTACTAATTCCTAGATATTTCAGATGACTTCTTCTAATGCACATAAAGTGTGACTACCTTATTGTTCCCTTTTCCAATCATTTAATTATATTACATATATAACAATATTGCATATATTTCAAATATTATATACAATATAATTAATTAGATATTATAACACCTAACAAGTGTTATATTAGAAGTATAACACTTTGAATACTTTTTCTTATCTAGTTTTATTTCCTAGGAATTTAATTTGAAAGTACCAATATCAGTGGACATCTTCCTTTTATTGCTAACTTCAATAGGTATATTTTTAAATATTTCATCACTCAGTTACAATGGAGAAAGAAGAGTCTCTTCAATAAACGGTGCTGGGAAAACTGGATTTTCACATGCAAAAGAATCAGATTAGTCCCTTATGTTACACTGTACACAAAAGTCTACTTAAAGTGGATTTTTTAAAAACCTACATGTAAAACCTGAAGTCATCAAACTCTTAGAAGCAAAGGTGAAAATCTCCTTTGATAGGCCTTGGCAATGATGTTTCAAATATCATACCCAAAGCCCATGTTACAAAAAGAAAAATAAGTAAATAGGACTATATGAAACTGAAATGCTTCTGCACAACCAAGGAAACAATCAACAAATGAATATGCAGCCTATGGACTAGGAAAACAATAATTGTAAACCAAATACCTGATAAGAGGTTAGTATTCAAAATTTACAAAGAACTCTCTCAACTCAATAGCAGAAAAATAAATAACCGTCTTAAAAAATGGATAAAAAACCTAAACACATATTTCCTCAAAGAACACATAAAAATGGCCAACTAGTATAGGAGAAGGTGTGCAACATTACTAATCATCAGGTAAGTACAAAGTAAAATCACTTGGAATCACCTCACAACTGCCTGGAGGAATAGCTATTATTGAAAAGACAAGCAATAACAAATGTTGACAAGGATATGAATGAAAGATAATCCTACTATTCTGTTGGTGGGACACTATATTGGTATAGCCTTTATGAAAGACAGTATGGGGGTTCCTAAGGAAATTAAAAATAGAACTCCTGATCTTTTTGCAGTTAATGAGCATGATGATAGGGTGTTCACACGAATGTGTGAGATGTGCCACCCTCTGAACCTTGCTATGATCTTGACACATTGCCTATCTGATCTGAGGAAAAAAAAAAAACTACTCTATAATCCAGCAATCCTTCCTCTGGATATACACCCAAGGAGATGAAATCACCACCTCATAAAGATATCTGAACTTCCTTGTTCATTGCAGCATTATTCACAATAACCAATATATGAAAAATGAAAACAACTTAATGCCCATTGTTGTACAAGTAGCTAAAGAAAATGTGGTATACACACATATTCATAAAGTTGACCCTTGAACAACACAGTTTGAACTGCACAGGTCCTCTAATATAAGGATTTTTTTGAACAAATATGTTGAACATTTTGTAGACATTCAAAATATTTGGGAAAAAAAAACCTGCAGACAAACCACATAGCCTAGAAATATCAAAAGAAAAAAGTAGTTATGTTATCAATGAATAAAATATATGGAGACACTATTTTATCAGTTACAACCATAAATATATAAATTATAAAAAGCCAACGTTTATCCAAACTTACGCACATAAATACAGACCATGTATGATGCCATTTGCTGTGAAGAGAAATGTAAACAAGTGTAAAAATGCGGTATTAAATCAACTACATAAAATTAAGTGTGTACTGTACTACTGTAATAACTTTGTAGCCACCTCCTGTTGCTATTGTGGTGATCACAAGTATTGTGAGTATCCACTTAAAGCCATATGACAAATCATTTCTGATGAGGATTTTCTCTCTGGTAAATTTCATATCACAGTAAAAAGTGTTATCTTGGGTTCTTGTGTATTTCTCATCATGATTAAGGCAATATAATAAAACTTGAATAACACCAGGGGACCCATACAAAGTGCCAGTAGTGATGCTGGAGGTGCTCCTAAGGAGGAGAGAAAAGCCATGGCATTACAAGAAAAAGTCGAATTACTTGATAGATACTGTAAATTGAGATCTACAGTTGTAGTTGTCCAGCATTTCAAGACAAATGAATTCAGAATAAGAACGAATGTGGAAAAAAGAAAAAGAAATAAAATTTGGGAAGTTGTGTTACCCCTATGCAAGCAGGCATGAAACCTTTGCACTTTTTGTGAAATATATTTTCGTCTTATAATGAAAATACAGCTTTTATGTGGCTATATGATTGATATAAGAAAGGTATTCTTATAGACTCTAAAATGATTCAAGAAAAAGTAAAGTCATTATATAACAACTTAAAGCAAAAGAAAAGGTGATAATCTAAACCAGGAGAATTTAATGCCAGCAAAGAATGGTTTGATAATTTTATAAAGACCTTCAACTTAATAAAATGTCAAAATAACAGGAGAAGCAGTTTCTGCTAACCAAGGGGCAGCAGATGAGTTCCAAGATGTCATTTTAAAAAATCACTGAGCCCTTTATGTTAAAAACCCTCAATAAACTAGGTATTGACGGAACGTATCTCAAAATAATAAAAGCTATTTACGATAAACCCACAGCCAATATCATACTGAATGGGCAAAAACTGGAAGCATTCCCCTTGAAATCTGGCACTAGACAAGGATGCCCTCTCTCACCACTCCTATTCAATATAGTATTGGAAGTTCTAGCCAGAGCAATCAGGCGAGAAAAAGATATAAAGCGTATTCAAATAGGAAAGGAAGAAGTCAAATTGTCTCTATTTGCAGACAACATGATTGTATATCTAGACGACCCCATGTTCTCAGCCCAAATCTCCTGAAACTGATAAGCAACTTCAGTAAAGTCTCAGGATACAAAATCAATGTGCAAAAATCATAAGCATTCCTATACACCAATAACAGACTTAAAGAGAGCCACATCAAGAACAAACTGCCATTCACAATTGCTACAAAGAGAATAAAATATCTAGGAATACAGCTAAGGATGTAAAGGATCTCTTCAAGGAAAACTACAAACCACTGCTCAATGAAATAGAGGACACAAACAGATGGAGAAACATTCCATGTTCATGGTTAGGAAGAATCAATATCATGAAAATGGCCATACTGCCCAAAGTAATTTGCAAATTCAATGCTATCCCCATCAAGCTACCAATGACCTTATTCACAGAAATGGAAAAAAACACCTTAAACTTCATATGAAACCAAAAGAGAGCCCACATAGCCAAGTCAATTCTGAGCAAAAAAAAAAAAAAAGCAGGAGGCATCACACTACCAGACTTCAAACTATATTACAAGGCTACAGTAATCAAAACAGCATGGTACTGGTATCAAAACAGAGACATAGAACAATGGAACAGAACACAGGCCTTGGAGGCAACAGCACACATCTACAACCATCCAATCTTTGACAAACCTGACAAAAACAAGCAATGGGGAAAGGAGTCCCTGTATAATAAATGGTGTTGGGAAAACTGGATAGCCATGTGCAGAAAGCAGAAACTGGACCCCTTCCTGACACCTTACACTAAAATTAACTCCAGATGGATTAAAGACTTAAACATAAGACCTAACACCATAAAAACCCTAGCAGAAAATCTAGGCAAAACCATTCAGGACATAGACACAGGCAAGGACTTCATGACCAAAACACCAAAAGCATTGGCAACAAAAGCCAAAATAGACAAATAGGACCTAATCAAACTCCACAGCTTCTGCACAGCAAAAGAAACAGTCATTAGAGTGAATCAGCAACCAATAGAATGGGAAAAAATTTTTGCAATCTACCCATCTGACAAAGGTCTGATACCCAGAATCTACAAAGAACTAAAACAGATTTACAAGAAAAAAACAAGCCCATTCAAAAGTGGGCAAAGGACATGAACAGACACTTTACAAAAGAAGACATACATGAGGCCAAAAAACATGAAAAAATGCTCATCATCACTGGTCATTAGAGAAATGCAAATCAAAACTACATTGAGATACCACCTCATGCCAGTTAGAATGACAATCATTAAAAAATCTGGAGACAACAGATGCTGGAGAGGATGTGGAGAAATAGGAACACTTTTACACTATAGGTGGGAGTGTAAATTAGTTCAACCATTGTGGAAGACAGTGTGGCGATTCCTCAAGGACCTAGACATAGAAATTCCATTTGACCCAGCAATCCCATTACTGGGTATATATCCAAAGGATTATAAATCATTCTACTATAAGGACACATGCACACAAATGTTCATTGCAGCACTGTTTACAATAGCAAAGACCTGGAAACAACCCAAATGCCCACCAATGACAGATTGGACAGGGAAAATGTAGCACATATATACCATGGAATACTATGCAACCATCAAAAACGTTGAGTTCACGTCCTTTGTAGGGACATGGATGAACCTGGAAACCATCATTCTTGACAAACCGACACAAGAGTAGAAAATCAAACACTGCATGTTCTCACTCATAGGTGGGTGTTGAAAAATGAGAACACATGGACACAGGGAGAGGAGCATCACACACTGGGGTCTGTAGGGCGGAAATATGGGAGGGACAGCAGGGGGTAGGGAGTTGGGGAGAGATAGCATGGGGAGAAATGCCAGATATAGGTGATGGGAAGGAAGGCAGCACATCGCACTGCCATGTGTGTACCTATGCAACAACCTTGCCTGTTCTTCACATGTACCCCAAAACCTAAAATGCAATAAAAAAAAATCACTGAGGAAAAAAAAAACTGCCTAAACAGGTTTCTAATGCAGATGAAAATGCCCTGTTCTAGGGGGAAAAAAAAGCCACAAAGGACATTTATTAGTGGAAAAAAGAAAGGGAGACAGAGAGAGAGAGAGAGAGAGAGAGAGAGAGAGAGAGAGAAGCAAGCACCAGGACTTAATGCAGGAATGGATAGGCTAATTATATCACTTCATGCAAATGTGTTTGGGTTTAATGAGCAAGACCGCCTTTATCTATTAAGTTGCTAACTCCTGAGCCTTGAAGGAAAAAAAAATAACACCAGATGACAATCTTTTGGTTGTACAACACAAAGGCCGAACAAGGACAATACTTTTTCTGAATTTAGTTTCATTGATGCTTTGTCCCTGAAGTCAGGAAGCACCTTGCCAGTAAGGGACTGCCTTGTAAAGATTTACTGACATTGGACAATGCTTCAAGCCACTCAAAACCCCATGAGTTCAACACCAAAGGCACTGAAGTGGTCTACTTGCCCTCAACATGTCTTTAATTCAGCCTTTAGAGGGGACTTTAACTCTCATTTTATATGGTACTCTATGCAAAGTATTGTCAAAGCTATGGAAGATGTTCTCTATAGAGAATATGATGAAAGTCTGGATGACACCATCAAAGATGCCATCATTGTTATAGAAAAAGCAGTGAAAGCCATCAAGTCTGAAATGGTAAATTCCTGCTAGAGAAAACTGTGCAGATGTTATACATGACTTCACAAGATTTACAACAGAGCCAATAAAAGGCATTATAAAAGAGATTGTAGATATAATAAAATGGGGGTGAAGGGTTTCAAGATATAAATGCTGGAGAAATTCAAGAGCTAACAGATAACACACCAGAGGCATTAACAGTAGATGATGTGATGGAGATAAATGCTTCCAAACCAGTGCCAGACAATGAGAGAGAAAAGCAGTGCCAGAAAACAAACTGACATCAGACAATCTGACAAAAAGTTTTGAGTTATTCAAGATTGCTTTTGAATTCGTTTGCAATGGGGACCTTTCTATGATATAGGCACTGAAACTAAAGCAAATGGTGGAAGAAGAATTGGCACTGTATAGAAACATAGTCCGTAAAATGCTTTCTTACACAGTCATGAAAAGTACTTTTTTTTACATCTTCAAAATCTTCTCCATAGCAAAATCTTCTTCCTTGTTTCTGATACTAGGTAGTTACTTATTTTTAGCTGGATCTTTGTGTTCTCATTGTTTGTCTATTGAGAAAACCATTTTTTGCTTTTATTGATCAAATCTACTATTGAGTGCTTTAATTGCATTAATTCCTGCTTATTAATTCTTGATAATTATTAAAAAGTTTTATTTTATTAGTTACTGCCTAATTAATGTCTTTATTCTGTTTGCTTGTTTTATTCTGGTTCATTACTTACTCTGGATTATTGAGTTATTATTTTAGTTCACTTATTTCATTTTTTATTATATAATAAATGCAATTAAAAGTAAAAGGCAACATAAACCAAGTCTGTCTACTTCATCAATGGGGAATCTATTGAAAAGATATTAGTGGTCATCAGGAAGCAAGGGAGCTAGGCCTCCTCATTGTTGAAACATGTATGTCTTCACCTGGGAGGGAAGCCCATCAATGAACTTGAGAGTCAGGACTGTGCAGCAGATAAGAGCGCGGCTGGAAGCCCAGCTTTGCCACTGACTAGCTCTGTGACCGTTGCTAAGAATCTATACCTCTCTGAGACTTAGTTTTCTTATTTATGCAGTGAGGGTACTAACAGGAACCTTTCTCACAGAGTTGCTAGAAGGAATGAATAAATTTACACATGTAAATCTTATAGAACAGTTCCTGGGATACTGTAAATATTCACAAAGGGGTATTGTTCTATCCTCCTGAGAAAGTTCATTTCCATCTATCTTCATCAATACCTTTTGAGAAGTCTCCAGAGCTACTTCAAGCTCTACTCTGCTCCTTTCTCAGTCTCAATATCCAAGCTAGTTAGTAGCTGTCCACAGGCAGGCTATTCACTCTCTGAAAAAAGAAGTTCTTCAGAAAATTTACTGAAGAAATGGGCCAGAGAAAAGAGGGGATCGACCATCCCAAATGTCTTCTTTTAATGTCTCTGGACATTCTGCCATACCAGCTGTGATATTTAACATCAGCAATTGGTCACTTAATACTCAGGAGAGAAAGGTCCTGAAGGCCGCTTGTGTGCTGGGTGTTAACCCCTTGGATGCTAAGTTATAGGGAGGTTCCAGGACCCTGTGTCCCTGGGGTTAATGGTAGTGGCTATTTATCAACCCACATAATACATTTTAGTTATGAAAGCACTAGCATGGCTACACCTGTGTAGGGTTAAATGCAGCCCTGTTAACAATCCAATCTGTGTTTTAGTTTATTATCTCTGACTTTGGAGCATCACTGGAAATAGTTTCACTTCTGCAGGAGTTTTCTCCTGCCTGATTTGAGATGCATTTTCATAATCCTTCCTTTTCTATTAATCTGATCCCATCTGCTTTCTGTCTTCCAGGCAATTCATCAAAATCTCTGCTTATACCAGATAATTATATCTTTTCTTGTTTTCCATCATAATTTAGAATTAATATACAAATTTTACAGGCCTATACATATCTTTTAGTGATTCCAATAAGATTGGAGTGGAGAGGAAAACGCATACATTTAGTTCATCAACCTGATCTATTACACTTTAAAAAAAAGTTTTAAGTCATTGATTACCTGAGAAAAATTTACTTCCACGCCAGGTCTGAGAGGCCATATGTTCAATGTCTTTCAGGTAATTGAGTTCAGGTTCCAATTAAGACCATGAATGAAAAAAGGAAGTTGTTCTATCTCTTGCAATAATTTAACTATAAATATTAAATCAATTTTAACCTATGTGATGATTACTAAAATTAAATTATACTTAAACATCTTTAAAAGTTTGATTCATGGCAAAATATTGAATAATTTGAGAAGCTCCTTTAAACAGTCAAAAGAGACACTATTATATCATTATTGTCTTTGAATTAACAGCTGTGACTTAAAAGGTATAGGGTTTTGGTGGGATTTACATACATTTTTTAAAAGGCTATCAAAATAACCTATATCATCATTCACTGGTTTTCATGCCATGGCTTATTTGACATTTTAAAGAGGATGAAAATAAAAAGATATAAGGGGAATGCCAAGTGATATATAATGTAAGGAGCTGGATCAGGAGCCACCAAATGGAGAATTTAGAACAATGCATGGACAGAGCTCACTAATGTTACACATGTGAAGACGAAGAGCGGAGGACAGAGGAAGGGAGGGGAGGGGAGAAAGGGAAGATGTGGCTAGGTTCATAGATGTGGTTGGGGAAGAGGAACGGAAGGGGAAGGGAAGGGAAGAGAGTGGGGGACGGTGAACAGAAAGGGGAGTGAGGGGGAGAAGAAGGGAGGGGTAGGGCGAGGTGAGGTAAGAAGAGAGGAGGGGTAGGGTAGAGTGATGTGAAGAGGGGATGGGAGGGATGGGACCTGGAGGGAAGGGAGGTGGGGGGGCACAATGGGATAGGGAGTAGACGCTTCAGGTGTGGAAAGGTTCATCGTGATCCTAAAGATCTTAAAGATCAAACTGAAATTAAATTTTGGTCAAAATGGAGTCATCAACAATGCAATTTTTTTTCAATAATGTTTTCCAGACCAAAGTTCATAACTGATAACCAGTTAATGGATGAGAAGAGGTGAGGCTTTGTTTTTAGCATATTCTCCAACACCATGGATATATAAGGCACAGATAAAGAGCAGTTTATGACCATTTAGTTGTCTTAGTCTGGTAAAATGTCTTAGGCTTTTGCCTCAAAGAGCTGTTCTTACGACCATCCTCTTGCCTGCCTCAGCTGAGTCCTGCCAGCAGGAAGGAACTTCAGTATGTGAGTCATGTATCTCCATACTCTGCTAAGAAAAGTGTATAAAACACTCTGGGTCCTTATATTTTAGTTGGTAGGAATCAAAAGAAGCAAAAAGCAAGAACACCAACTTACAAATTAAGACTAGAAAATATGTGATATTGCTTCCTCCCACACCACATTAAGCATTGCTAGGCAATCAGGCTACTTTTTTTCACTAAATACAGACAGACTATGAATTCTCTAAGCAGAATTCCAGGCTATGTGTTATTGGCACTCTAGGTAAAATCCTATTGGACATGACATAAATGCAAATTATTTTATGATTAAATAAACCATACTATTTGATCTATAGTTTAAAGGTTATAAAGAGCTCTCAGATACCTTAAATCAAGGTTCATAAATATAGTAGGAATGAGTTTTAGTTTTATTTAACAAATGAGAAATTTCAGAGAAGCAGTAATGCAGCTAGTAAGCAGAAGAGCCAGGATATGAACGTCAGCATTTTGGTTTTCAAATCTGGTGTTTTTGCTGTATCATACCTGAATTCCTGAATACACACACACACAGGCACACATACACACACGCACACATACACACGAACCTATACATACATACATATATATATATATATATATATATATATGTATATATAATTTAAAAGATAAAATGAAAATAATTATTAAGCAACACTGCTGAAGTAACGGCAAGGACAAAATACAGTAACTATTTCTATTCTTGCCGAGTTTCTTGATGCTTGCCAGTACTCAATCACCAAATAAAGTAGCAGTTTGTAGGATTAATTGGTTTCCAGGTGTCAGGGTCCTTTAAGGAGTAAGCTCAAGTCCATAGCTCTCTCTAGAGCTTGGATCTTCTAATTCTTAGCCTCTGAGACAAGATGATGATAAAAAACATTTTCAGTCTACATTTGTATTATCAATGTAATCATTAGAATTAAAACTTATTGAGCATGTACTGTGTGCTAACACGTTAGTTTGTACTCTGCATTTATTCTTATTTCTTTCTCTTACTCTGACACAGGAGGCATCAGTAACCTCATATCGTAGATGAGAAACCCGAGGCTCAGAGTTTAGGCAACTGGTGTAAATTAATTTAGTTCAAGCAGAACAGAGCTAGAATTTAAATTCAAATCTTGACTTCAAATCTTGACTCCATGATTTTCTCGTAATGCAATGTTGCTTCTAAACCAAGAGATAAGTCAGTCAACTTAATGAATTTACACACAGTACTCTCAAATTTTCCTAGTTCCCAAAACATATGTCTGAGGCTGTTCTCTCCAGCATCATAGATAATTTGTTATACCCTTTTAGATCTACAATGGAAATATTTTTCTCTCTGCCCATACATTGAGATACACTTCTCACTCATGGTTTCACCCTCCCACCCCCAACATACGGAGACATCCTCATTTATTTGCTCATCTTTCCCCAAATTTAGAATCCAATATATAAAAATACATCTACTACATAACCCTGGTTATATATTTACACACACTCACACACACACACACACACACACACACACACACACACACACCACAACCTCCTTCTGTTCATTTAGGCTATGTGTGCTATAACCTTCTCAAATATCAATGTCAATGTCAATGTCATAATCATTTAGACTTAAAATCTTTTCTTCAGTTTTAACATTTCTCATTGCTTGTTTAAATGTGGTCAGTTCCACCCCCATGATGTTTCTAAGTGCACGTCTCTTCTTTAGCCTCATGAAAACCACCACCACTTCAGTGGCGCATTACCCATGGCATAAATTGCTATTTTAACATCACTTCATGCCTCTAAGAATTCTCATTCTAATCTATTTTTGACACTAGCTGCAGAATATGCTTCCCAACACACAGTCTTGTTTATGTCTCTCTGCTGCCCAATAAACATGCTTTGGTTACTAAATAATACCTGAGCTCCTTTGGCTTGTCATTCAAGGCTGTTTATGATTTAGTCCAAACCAAAACATCAAGTAAATTCCTATTTCCCATCATATTTATTTACTAACTGTGCATTCTTGAGAAAGTAATTTTAGTCCCATGAGCCTCAATGCCATCATCCATTGATTTTACATATATATTTTATATACATAATTCCACATATATAATACCTAAAATGCTGTGGATAATAAAATGATAGCATGCAAAATTACATGATTACTTGGAAAATCAAGTAAGATAAATTACATAAAAACTTTTCGTGAACTGTAAAATGATTTACAAATGTTAAAGAACTCTGCTAAGTTTGGAAGAGCTTTTTCACATGCAGTACACATTCAAATCTTTCTAATAACAGCTTTTGTACTACCTCTTCCATGAAGTCTTTCCTACAATCGAGTTCCTAATATTTTCTTCATCTCTGATTGCCCCCATCTAATCTTCATTTACAATATCTATCACAATCCACATTACTTCACTTACTGTTATGCATGCTTCATTCCCCCTGTGAGATTAGAGGAAAGTTGAGGATATGGGCCCCAAGCCACAGCTTTCAGAGTGCACGCCACAGGTCCTTTCCCATAGCAGGTACTCAGGAAATGTTTAGAAATACCTGAATAAATGCACAATTTTACTCATGTGTACTTGACTATAAACTCGATGAGTACAGAATTTGTCTACCTCATTCACCAATAAATAGCCAGTACTTCACAGTTCAAATTAGGTAATAGGTTGAATGATTTATCCTAAGCAAAAACAGATTGGCAAGAAGATTTGAAGGGAAAGAAGGGAGCTATGAGCATTTGCAATGTGCCATTGTGGCTGTTTTAAAACATGTACACAAATTTCTGACACTCATCCAGTTGAAGAGTGAACACAGTATCTTCCTTGCCTCCTTGAAAATGGGTGGGTCTTAGTGACTTTCGTCTAACAAATAGAATGTGTCTTTCCAAGCTATTTTGTACAAGGCAACACAGCCTATGCCTTCCCATCCCCCACTCTCAAAGTGTGTGGTTCTGTCTGTGTGAGAGTATGTATGCACACAGAAGAATATGGATAGGTTTCTTGAAATTCAGCTCACGTAAAAAAAAGGCATCATGTTGAGAACAAATTCTATACACAGAGTTTATAGTCAGGTACGCATCTAATTCAGGCCACGTGGAGAGGCCAGATAGGTGTTCCAACCACAGCCATAGCTGAGAACCCAGCTGACAGACAGCATCTACCTCCAGCCACATGAATGAGTGAGCATGCAGATGATTCTAGCCTACCCTTTGATGCTGAGTGGAGTGGAGGAAAGCTGTCTTCACTGAGTCTTTCCCAAATTGCAAATTCATGAGCAAAGTAAATTTTGCTGTTTCTTTAAGCTACTAAGTTTTGGAATGGTTTCTTACATAAAAATAGACAGCAAAAACAGATATGTGTGTGTTTCCCCCTCAAAACATAGTATATAACACATATATTTATATATAATATATACATAACATATATGAATATATATACATATATATATTTCTTTGATAGCTTCAAAACAAGCTATCAAGGAATGGTCTCATGTCAACCTTTAATAGAGAGAGTAGAAAACTGAGGCCCAGAGAAAGTAAGCAAAAGTGCTCAAGGCCTTATAGTTAGTAAATAACTGAACTGCATACACACACTAGCTCAAGTCTTAGTCAAGTTAAGGTCAAAGTCTATAAATTTTCTACTCTATCACTGTTTTCTCCCTAGTTATTTTGAAAAGACACCTTTCTATAACCATAGTACCTTCTTTCAAATTTCCAAGGGGGGGAAAAAGCATTCATTTAATAAAAATACACATGTAGTGATAAAAGTCACCATTTCCTTTTTAACAAGAGCACCTCATCTCTTCTATGTTCATAAAGCAACCATGTCCTTAGGCAATTATCAGTAAACGACTCTCAGCACATCAAAAGCCCTCCAAAGCATTTCACATTCCCCAGGAATTCATGCCCTTAATGAGATGAAATACATTTACATTTTAGTCACTGTTTCTAATATTTAAAATTAGAAATTACATATATATTTTGTGTATATATGTGGGTGAATAACTTGCTGCACAGTTTCATGGCGTATCAGTAAGAATACCAGTGGACACATGACAATTGGAAATATTTTATTAGAAATGAGCTGATAGAATCTGTTTAGTTGAAATTTGGAGACTGGATGTCAACGGGTGTCTCAGAAGACTCATGGATGAGTTTTTCACATTTATACACCATGAGCCCTCTCTTTCAAGTAGTCATATATCTTCACGTTCATTTTTTTTATCTCCATACTTTGAGCTGACTACCACAAAAATAAACCTCAAAAGGTCAAAATTGTAGCATCAGTTTACCAAATTTTTTAATTACTCATGCCACTCTTTTGTATTTGAGGGTCAGTACTCCAACTCTACTGCAAAAACCAGAAGTCCTAGGTCTGGAGGAAAAGGACTACTTAAACCAATCTGCGTTATGAATGAAAATGTATAAGTTAAATAAAGATCTCTCCTTCTCTGCAAAGTATGATCTAATGCATGAATAAATTGGACAAGGAATTTGTAACATTTACTTAAGATCTCATTGTTCTGACAAGCAGTAAAAACTGCCTGTTTTTCAACTTCAGAGACAGGCAAAACTCTTAAGTCTTTTCCATTCTGGGCCACGTGAAGGTAACAGTGAATGTGCTGGTATAGAACCTTTCTATGCCCCTCAAACATCAATAGCATGCTCCAAAATGATAGGTGGAAATCACTAATAAGACAAAACAGAACATGAAAGCCTATAATAAACCAGTACTTTATTAAGAAAATAATAAAAGTTAGCATGTACTAGACACATAATGAGTAAAAAGTGCAGTACATGTAATTCCACAGTGTCTGGAACATATCACCTACTTAATCCAAAAGAGAAACCTTTTGTATAAGGGATATTACTATGGCAGAGAATTTCAAATAGTCATTCTCCCCTTCTTCCTTTCCTATAGTAAGAGAACACCCAAAATTTAGCAGAGCACATGGTCATCCAGAAAAGAACTGGATCTTCTAGCCTCCCTGGTTTAACCATGTGGCTAAGTCCTGGCCAATAAGATGGATGACTGGATGGATGGACAGACAGACAGAGACAGACAGATTAGATTAGACTAGACAGATAGATAAAATGATAAAGGAATTGCAGTAGAATGTTAACATTTGGAAACCTGAGTGAAGAGCATATGGGAATTCTTCGTACTGTTTTTCTGACCTTTTTAAAGTCTGAAATAATATCAAATAAAAATGTTTTAGAATAAATAAATAAAATAAACCTGCCAAGAATAAGTCAATCTTTTTTTTTTTTAGTTTCATCTTTTTTTTATTGCATTTTAGGTTTTGGGGTACATGTGAAGAACATGCAAGATTGTTGCATAGGTACACGCATGGCAGTGTGATTTGCTGCCTTCCTCCCCTTCACCTATATCTGGCATTTCTCCCCATGCTATCTCTCCCCAACTCCCCACTCCCTGCTGTCCCTCCCAAGTCAATCATTTTTAAAATTAAGTGCAAGTTGACTACCAGAATCATTAAAAGTAGTGGCCCTAACATATACAGCAATGTATACAACCTTCAAGGAGTTTACAGAATAGGAAAAAGAATAAAACAAAATCATGTATGATTAAAAGTATCTCTTATCTGGTTGTTTTAAAACTTGGGCTTTAGAACCAGAGTGCCCGGTTTGAATTCCAGCTCTATCTTTTACCACCTGTATAAATATATAAATCAGGAAAGTTACTTGACATCTCTGTGCCTCAGTTACATCAATGATAAAGTAGGCAACAAAAGGGTCTACCACATGGATTTGTTGTGAACATGGAATTAGTTAATACCATTTCCAGTATATGATGTGTTAAATATTAGCTATTATTCTTATAAGGTATACAAAAGGTAAGGAAGGAAAGATTGTGTCTATCTGTGGAGGCAAAAATACTTTCTTTTCACAAATTCACTAAACTGAAATGAGAGGAAGGCACCCCATCAGAATTTATAGTGAATAGCAAAGTCTGTGTTGCAAGTGTAACAGAATTGCAAATGTAGCAGCAGATGTTTGAAACAGAATATCTCAACTAAGAGTACTTGAGACATTTTGAGATGTAGTCCCTGAAATTATCTTGCAAAGTAAATATGCATTATCAACCAAGATAGTTTTGGTCTCTTCTCCCAGGGAAAAGGATTCATTTGAGAAATAATGATTTATTTTTTAGCTCCACCATTTACTTTTCTGTCAAACCCTGTTTTCGAGCTGATATACATGTAGCTTCACTACATGTCATGTATTTGCAAAAAATTAAGATTTGAAAAATCAAGATGTTTCAAATATATGACAGATAGTAAAGCTAAGGTTAGATTACATAATGGTGATCACCCCTTCTACTGATGGCTGTTCAATGATTACTTTATAAAGGATATAATTTTTGGTTCAATCATCAACAGTTGAAATTCCTCAGACAGTTTCTCGATTGTGTTAGTCATTAGCCAACCCTCTGCAATATTCTCCTCCTCTCTTTTCTTACTAACTGCTCGAGGTGATGGATCCTGATTAGACTAAGCCAACCATGATCATCTGGTCAACAATTTCCCAGTTTTCCTTGCAATTAGTGTTGGGCATGTGACCCATCTCTGGCAAATGAGCTTTATGGAGATGTGACTGGGAAATGTTTTCTTTCCTGATTTTTTTTTTTTTTTTAAAGAAGGTGCTAACATGATCCCCTTTTACCTTCCTTCTGTCTTGAATACATATGTGGTGTTTGGACTGCAGGACACTTCTTGGGACCAAAAAGTATCAAATATAAAGGAAAAGTCAAAAGATTCTGGCCCTTCTACCATTAAGGCACTAAATCAAAGACAGTAATCATCTACTTCCTGGGCTCTTCTTGTATAATAACAAACATAAGACCCAATTCTTTTAAGACACTACAGGCAAGATGGTTATTACTTACAGCAGAATGAATTTCTAATTTGGTACCACAGCCAATTTAAGACCTTAGATAATATCAATCTCCATTCTTTTAATAGTACAATTTGTTCATCATGAAGCAGGGAATACTTTCAATATCAAAATTTTCAGGTGGAAGTGATACTAAAATATATGATAAATGATCCTTGGAGCTTTAAATAATTCCTCTAGCCTTGGGGGTAAGAATTTAATAAATATTGAGCAAAGAACTTTAGTGCTGTAATATTTGGAATATTAATAAAAAGTGGAAATTAATTTTTTCAATGTCAATAGCAGCTTGTAATTAGTATAAATTGTAAATGTCAAACTACAGAATTCTTGAGTCCTCTAATAGCACTCAATTCCTTAATCAGTTATCCCCCCATTATAAATTACTGGTAAGTAATAAGAAATCAGAAGCTTTATGACTTTTTGGTTAATTGTACCAAAACCAATTCAAAAAAGTTAAGAAAATAAGCAGCAGTAAGATACAATGATCCATATTCACTACAAATTGGACAGGCTTTGAAAGCTCTGAAAACTTTTCTAAGGTCAAAGGCAAGCACTGTTTAACTTCCAAATCCAGGGAAAGATTTTTCTTCAAGAGGTGGTGAAACCAACTAATATTACCTGCCATTTGCGAAGTAAAAACATGATAGAGATTGCATATTTCCAGAATGCTTAATCTTTTTATTTTTTTTGAGATAGACTCTTGCTCTGTTGCCCAGGCTTGAGTGCAGTGGCACAATCTCGGCTCACCACAATCTCTGCCTCCCAGGTTCAAGTGATTCTCCTGCCTCAGCCTCCCAAGTAGCTAGGACTACAGGTGCATGCCACCATGCCTGGCTAATTTTTGTATTTTTAGTAGAGACAGTGTTTCACTATGTTGGCCAGGCTGGTCTCAAACTCCTGACCTCGTTATCCGCCTGCCTCTGCCTCCCAAAGTGCTGTGAATACACACATCAGCCACTGTGCCCAGCAATCTATTTTTTTCGTAAATGTATATTACAGATTACATAAGTTATATCTTAGGGAAGCTAACAGCCAGCTTCTTTAATTTGATTCAATCTTTAAAAAAAACACAGCAAATTCTAATTTTGCTTTGATTTTTCCAAATAAAGTATGAATGTGTCAAAAGAACATCAAATTTCTGAAGTATTTCCCCATTTGCCTTCTGCTAATTTCATAGTCAGGATATCACAGATATAGGCCATAAACTTGGCATCAAAAGCAGTGGAACCAGATGTCATAATTGGCCTCAAAGCATGTCTAGATTTCAATAACAGTTCAATGGAGAACAGTAGAAAGAAAAGGCTGAGGCTAGGTTTCAAACTGATGGCTGTCAGTATCCAACTTCCCAATTCACAAACAACCTGACCCTTACAGCTCTGATTTTGATGAGTATAAATGTGTAAAAGGTATAAGCTAATGGGTTGGCACATGACAATAGACTCTGACAAGGTAATGCATACTCAGGTGGGTATGACTATCTTGTTGCCAGAGTAAGGGAGTCAGTTCATTTGAATTGAAATGGTAACTCAAAATTAGTCAGAGCCAAAAAGATCCCATCTCCTCTAGCAGAGAAAAAGGTCTAGGGAGGTAGGCTGGGCCCCAGCCAGAGGATTCTGAAGAGTCCTGCAGATGCCTAGCCATAGAAAGTAGGTAAATTATAGGGCTAGTGAGAAAAGTATTTGGCTTACTAAATACAATGATGATCATGAATGGCTTGATAACAGTTTCAGGGCAGCAAAGCTAAATGCAAACCCTAAACTGACATCTAATGGGCTGCAATGCATGGCTAAGGTCAACTGAGGGAATGCATCTAGTTATGTCTGCAGATAGAATAACTTCATAATTACCACCTCTGCAAGGCTAGAACAGGTAGTAACTGCCATTCTGAATGAAGGCACTTAACTAAAAATGTTCTTTAGTGAATGAGGATGGCTTGTGCCATCATCAGGATTTATGGGTAATAAGCTATTATAAGCACAGTTAAGTTTTACAAGCTATGAGATGAGAACTAACTGAAAATTCCTACCATAGATTCAGCAGAAGTATCTCAAACACATTGTATAATGTCTTATCCTACTATTAAAGGTGAGTTTCTGCACAAATAGTATATGGACTATACTATTTGTGTATAGTGGCTGGATGAAAAACACCTCTCTGTTAAATGTCTAAGAACATCTTCATCAACCTCCCACCAAAACCTAAAAAAATCCTAGTTGATCTTGAAATCACCAAATCCAATTGCAATTATATTATCTCTTTTTCATATGCTTCTACTTCTTTGGTGAACATTTTAATAACATTTTTTTACATTTCTGTTAACTGGTTATTCTAATGATATAAATTCCAAGAACCATTTTAAGTTCTTTCTGAAAAGCACTTGCTTTCCTTGAATTGTTTGTCTTGTCTTCTATTCAAACAAGGGACTTATTTGGAAATAAAATGATTTACAAGCCAGTTCCTGGAGTATTAACTCATAATCATTGAATGTTACTCATAATCATTATGAGTAGCCACAACCACCCTGACAAAAACAAACAAAAAACTTTTACACAAATGTCATATTGAAAATATACCTTTAGCAATAATTGATATATTACTCCTTGAATTTACTTACTAGATTATATTTCAGATCTTGAGCCTTTGTTAAGAACTGTTGTAGATATTGCAATGTCCTAGGGTACTTTACCAAGCAAGTACATGTCCAGTTGATTAACAAGATATCCATATCCAGTTGCTATATGCATTTGTTAGCATTCCTTTTATTGCAAGTGATAGAAACCCAATGAAAACTAGTCTGAGTCACCCCCCACCAAAAAAAAATGATTGGTTATGAAAATAATCAAAATAGCCACAGACATGACTGTATTTAATTTGAAATTTGCTTCCTTCATTTCCGGGTTACAAAGTAAAATCTTTTTAAGATTATAAATCTTAAAGTTGGCTGATCCAGAAAAAGCCACTCTAATATAAAACCTGCCAATAAGGGAATTCTACAAGTTAACCCCTTTGATAATTTTTTGAGATACCCCAATTGAAAGAATGCATTAGTGTGATAATTTTCCCATATCTATTGACAAAAAAAGTTATATTGCCCTGTTATTCATACTAAGAGATCAGGACAGTTATATCTGTATTGTGGACAACTTCCTTAAACACTCTCTTTTCCATGTAATGTTGTTTGCCTTGCATTTATTAGTATGAAATAATCTTTTCTAACCCTGAAATTTTGATTTGACTTAAATATACATTCTCACCTTTTCCTTCATCTTCCTAAGTCACTTTTTAAAGCAGGTCTCTTACATTCTGTGTAGAGATGGGTTTCACTTTTGTTTGTCTTGGTTTTAACAAATGTAGTAGCCTGCTTTCTTTCTGTTGTTCATTAAATTAGGCAATTTTATTTCCTTTTTTTTTTTTTTTTTTTTTTTTACAGAGTTTTGTTCTGTCAGCCAGGCTGGAGTGCAATGGTACAATCTCTTCTCATTCCAACCTCCACCTCCCAGGTTCAAGTGATTCTACTGCCTCAGCTTCCTGGGTAGCTGGGATTACAGGCACCCGCCACCATGCCTGGCTAATTTTTGTATTTTTATTAGAGATGAGGTTTCGCCATGTTGGCCAGGCTGGTCTCAAACTCCTGACCTAAAGTGATCCACCCACCTCAGCCTCCCAAAGTGCTAGGATTACAAGCATAAGCCCCTATGACCAGCCTAACTTTATTTTCCTTATATTTGAATTGTCATTGTCATTCTGACATAATTTTAGATTTACTTCTGCTATTTTATATTTGTGACTTATACTTTTAAATATTAGGTGTGTGTTGTCATTGTTGTTTTATTTTATTTTGTTGTTTGTCTGTTTTGGTCCAGAAAAGTACTTTTTCTTTGACAGTAATTTGAAAACTGAAATATTTCTTCCCTTTTTACCCTTTTCCCACTAGTGTTTTAGTTAACTCCTCTGGAATTTTCATGCCAGGACATCTTTATCAAAATGTTATTGTATTACCCATCCAGAATATACCCTCACTTGATTTCATTCCTTGCCTTTCTTTATAGCTTTATCATATATACATATGTGAATGTGCAAGCACACTCACATAAATATGATTTCTTAATCCACTATTTGATTTCAGCTGTTTTAGGATTCATATGTCATCATTCCATAAGTGTCATTTTAAGATTTCTTTCTCAAAATCATGTTTTAGAGATTCATCCAGATTGATGTGTGCAGCTGCAGTTTATTAATTTCCACTGCAGTAGAGAATGCTACTGTAGGAAGACAGCACAAATTGTGTAATCATTTAACTGGGTTTGGATATTCCTGTACATATGCAAACCTCCTGGTAGTGGCTACTGTATAAGAGGTTCTCTGGTGTGCATAATATGCACAATTATGATTTATTTTGATAATCAGAGGGGTATAGTCATGGTCATCTTTAGAAGATAAATGCAGTATGTTCCCCAAAGTGTTGTTCTAATTTTTAAACTCAGTAACAGCATGTGAGTGCCCCCACTGCTCCACATTCTTGTCAGCAAGTGACACTGTCAAGCACTTTAATGGTTACCATTACAGGGTGCATGAAATGAAATATCTCATTGGGGTTTCATTTGTGTTTCCTTTATAATGTATAAGCTTAAGAATATTTTCATGTTATTGACCACTATTTTCTCCTTGTGTAAAATAGTCATTTAGTTCCTTTACTCACTATTTACAAGGTATTTTAAAAAGGGCTAAAGTATTTTCCTTACTGATTCATAGTTGATCTGTGTATATTCAGAGCACTAACTTTATGTTAGTTTAATATACTTAGATATCTTCTTTATGAATTGCCTGATCACTATTTTATGTCTTTGATAAACAAATTCTTATTTTTAATCTAGATGAATGTATTAATTTTCCCTATACAGTTATACTTTGAGACTTATTTAAGAAATCCTTCACTATCCAAGGTTATGAAGGTATTCTCTTACATTATCAATTAAAAGTTGTAAAGTTTTTTCATCTACATTAAAGTTCAGTTCATTTGGAATTGTGTGTGTGTGAAAGTGTGAAAGAGAGAGAAAGGGAGGGAGGGAGGGAGGGAGGAAGGGAGGGGGGAGGGAGGGAGGGAGAGAGGAGGAGGGGGGGGAATACAGGTCTATTTAAATATTTTTTTCAAAATGAATTTTCCTGGCAGTGTTGATTAAATTTTTCATGCTTTCCCTGTGGGATCTCCAGTGCTAGCTCTGTCATAAATTAGGCCACTGATATCGCTGGCCTAATTCTCATCTTGAATTGGTAGGAGGATCCCTTGAAAACAGGAGGCAGAGGTTGTAGTGAGCCAAGATCATGCTACTACACTCCCAGGCTGGAGTGAAGTAGCACGATCTTGGCTCACTACAAACCTCACCCAATCTCATCTTGAATCTCACCTTGAATTGCAATCCCCAAATGTTGAGGGAGAGATGTGGTGGGAAGAGAATGGATTATGGGAATTGTTTCTCCCATGCTGTTCTCATAATAGGGAATTCTCAGGAGATCTGATGGTTTCATAACTAGAAGTTTTTCCTGCACTCACACACATCTCTCTCCTGCTACCAGGTGAGTAACCCAAGCTTGCTTCCCCATGATTGTAAGTTTCCTGAGTCCTCCCCAGTCATGTGGAACTATGAGTCAATTAAACCTCTTTCCTTTATAAATTAGCCAGTTCAGGTAGTATCTTTACAGCAGTGTGAAAAGGCACTAATACAGTCACCATATATTCATGAGTCTGTTTCAGAGTTTACTATTTTTGCTATTCAGTTTGTATATCTTTGCACAGATACTTACTGTCTTCATTACTGTATTTGTATTATAAGTCAATATGTAAAAGTCCATCTTTTCCCAAGATTATTTTTCTCCATTAATTATTGTTACTTGAGATCATTTTTACTTCCAAATCTATTTGTCTGAAAAGTCTCTTTCAAGTTTTCATTATTGTTTTTATTAGTATCACATTAAAATGATAGGTTAATTAAGGGAGAATTGACATTGTAAAGCTATTGTCTTGCATTTTATGGACATGCTACATTTCACCATTTACTCAGGTCTTCTTTAGTGACTTTCAGTAACAATTATTCTTATTCTTTTCTACATACAAGTCGTTTATTTTATTTTATTGGCACAGGGTCTCGCTCTGTCACCCAGGCCGGAGTATAGGAGCATGGCTCTCTACAACCTCTGCCTCCTGTGTTCAAGGGATCCTCCTACCTCAGCCTCCCAAGTAGCTGAGACCACAGGCATAGGCCACCATGCCCAGCTAATTTTTTTGTATTTTTGGTAGAGCTGGGGTTTCACCATATTATCCAGGCTGGTCTCAAACTCCTGTCCTCAAGTAATCTGCCCACCTTAGCCTCCCAAAATACTGGGATTACAGGCCTAAGGCACCACACCTGGCCCAGGAAAGTTATTTTAAACCTTATATTTTTGTTATTTTACTAGTGTAAATATGTTTTTTAATTAATTTATTGATTACTTATTGTTGAGAAACAACCCACATCAAAACTCAGTAGCTTAGAAACAACAATGTTTTATTCCTCATGATTCTAGCATCTGGGCTGTGTGGTTTCTTTGCTAGAAACTAGCAAAGCAAAGACACAGAGTATCTTCTAGAACTAGACAGCACAAGATATCTTCTTCACCCATATGACTGTTGTCTCTGCAGAAATGGAAGGAATAACTGGAAGTTGGATAAGTATGACCCCTCTTATGCAGCCTTCTACTGGCATGCTTGTGTTTGCACAGAGCATGATGGCGTCAGATAGCTGGACCTCTTACTTGGTGACTGCTCCCAAGAGAAAGAAAGTAGAAGCTCCCTAATCCCTTAAAGGATCCTGGAATTGGCACAGCATAACTATTGCCCTGATATGTTGGACAAATTCAGTCACAAGTATAGCACAGTTTCAAGGATAGGAGAAATAGTCTCTACTTCTTAATGGAAGGAGTGACAAATGCAAATAAGAAGGAAAGAAATTGATGATGGCCTTGGGCCACAACAACTCACATCATTCCCAATTGCTAAATACACTCATCCTCACTTGGGACCCCCATATTTCATCTCCTCATAGTATCAGAGGCAGATTTGAAATCCATTATGTTGTCATCTAAATATGGACTATTTGGGAAAGGAGATGACTCTCCTCAGATGCAGTCCTTCAGGAGAGACATACGAACTAAAAATATATGTTATCCATCCCCTAAACACCCAACAAATAATAGTGAGGCAGAAATGGAATAAATGCATTAGACCTTCTCTGCATCTATTGAGATAATCATGTGGTTTTCTCTTTGGTTCTGTTTATATGATGGATTACGTCTATAGATTTGCATATGTTGAACCAGCCTTGCATCCCAGGAATGAAGCCTATTTGATTGTGATGGGTGAGATTTTTGATGTGCTGCTGGATTCGGTTTGCCAGTATTTTGTTGAAGATTTTCACATCAATGTTCATCATGGATATTGGCCTGAAATTTTCTTTTTTAGTTGTGTCTCTGCCAGGTTTTGGTATCAGGATGATGTTGGTCTCATAAAACGAGTTAGGGAGGATTCCCTCATTTTGTATTGTTTGGAATCATTTCAGAAGGAATAGTACCGGCCCTTCTTTGTAACTCTGACAGAATTCAACTGTGAATCCATGTGGTCCTGGACTCTTTCTGCTTGGTAGGCTACTTAAAGTTCTTAGAAGCCTTTTTGTCTGACTCAGAAAGTGAGGCACTTACTCCAATATTTGAAATGTCTTCAGAAAGGATCTCATAGCCATGCACCTGATTTGATTTTAAAACTAAGGTAAAAATTTTACTGACAATTCTCTGCACTTGATCTTTCCCTTGAGGCCATTTCATATTCTGAGGACATTCTGTCAGCTGGAGGAGTTGGTAATGAGAAACAGTTTAATTTTCCAGACTACCATGTCTTCAATTTTATTTTTTTTCCCCTAACATCTGGTATAAACTGAGCAGCTTCTTTACTATTTTGTCTCTCTTCATTTACCTATCATACAGAGTTTACAACATTCTGCTAGAAATCTCAGCCAAACCCACTGTCCATAAGAGTCATTTTCTTTCTTCATTGTAGTTGTAGGCAATGGTGCTGCCAGACATTCCACTGCTACAAAACATGGATTGTCTTTTTCACAAGTCCCCAATAACAATTTCCTCACTGCCTTTTATACTTCCTTCCACTCACTGCTCAGTAGCATGCATATTGATGATGACAACACTTGGAAACTAAAATGTTAAAATTTTTTGATTCTTCAAAATTGATACATGGAAATAAAACAGCTTTTTCTGAAAATACTATATCAGAAAACCTTTAGAAATTATTTTAATTTCTAATAACTTACCTATCAGTTACTTTCAGTTTTCTGTGTAAAAAAATCTTATCATCTGTGGCGAGGACCTCCAATACAATCTGATCACTAGTCTTAGCTTATATACGATTATTCACAAAGTCCAAATTATGCACATGCTTCTATCCTAAGTTAACTCTAGAACTTACCATCTTATAAGTCATTAATGTGAACAAGCCTGGACCAAACATATTTTTTGCAAAAAATATTTTTTAAAAATCAGTATCTGCACAATATTTAGAGAAACATATTGCATCCTTAAAAGAATATCTGTACCCAAATATGATCGCTGTAAAAAGACTAAGTATAACAATTGTAGTGTTACTGTGAGGCAGCTGTGTTTGGAACTAACAAATAATCTGTCTTAATAATGCCCCACTTAAATATGGCATAATTTGCAAATAGAAAAAACAAATATTTTCTTTGTGTTAGCCCTGATTTAAAGCATGACTCAAGGACCATAGCACCTGAATTTCTCAACCATCCTCTCACATCTGTCAGCTTTGTGACTTATGAACATTTAACCTGTAAGTCTCTGTGTTGCCATCTTTAAAATGGACTAGGCTGGGCAAAGTGGCTCACACCTATAATCTCAGCACCTTGAAAGACCATGGAGAAAGAATTGCTGGAGGCCAGGAATTTGAAGCAGCGTGGGCAGCACAGCAAGACTTCATCTCTACTTAAAGAAAAAATTAACCAGGCATGATGTACATACCTGTAATCCCAACTACTTCAGGAAGCTGAGACAGGAAGATTAGTTGAGCCCAGAAGTTAGAGGCTACAGTGAGTTATGATCAGGCCATGGCATTTCAGCCTGAAGAACAGAGAAAAACTCTGTCTCTAAAAATAAATAAAGTGAAAGTGTGATTATTGCCTTGCATATGGTAATTACTATGACTATGGTGTCAAAAGATTTATATAAAAGCAATTTTCTAAATTATCAGTGCCTTGAAAATTTATAAGACACTGTTTTTGTGACATAACTTTTCTCACTTAAAAACAAGGTGTTTCCCAGAAATACTTGTTTGCACTCCTATTGCCATAATTTCCTAGCATCCACAGTATTGGTATAAGAATTTATCACAGTATTTTGATGCTGGCCCATAAGAGAAGTTTTAGAGCCTGAGACTACACTTGGGATATCCACTGCGGCCGACAGAATCTCTGTTGTCATTCTATTGTCTTCCTGCTGTTCATTTCTCCTATATCCTCTATGTCGTATTCTACTGTTAATTCTGTGACAGCATTAGATGAGGATTTGTTCTGTTTATCACACTCATATATTCTTATTTGTGCTTTTTTTTTTTTTTTTAACCAAAGGACTGTGTCTTTCCACTATTGGAATTTTCAGCTATTATCTTTTCCAATATTGCCTGTCCCCAATTCTCTCTATTCTTACTTTTTTAAATTCCTGTTAAACTTCTGTTGGATCATTTCATTAGAGCTTCCATAATTTTTTTTTTACCTCTCTTGATATCTCCCATCTGTTTATCTCCTATCTTCCATCTGTTTATCACTCTATAATACATTCTGGATGATTCCTCAGATCTATCTTACAGTTTGATTTGATTCTTTGCTCAAATCTGTCTTTTTGCTTTATATTTTCTTGTTCTCTCATTATGGTTTCAGTTTCCTCTTTCTCTCTTTAATGATTGTAAGCATACTTATCCTATATTTTTGCCTACATATTTACACATTTTAGATTGTGACTAAAATACTCATTTTCCTGGGAGTTTTTGTTTGTTTGTTTGTTTGTTTCATATCTGATATATCTCTCTTGCCAAAATTTAATTCTTCTGTGTGGATTATAATTTTTTAAGCTTGAGTTTAATTGGGCTGTCCACAATTATTCCAGTTCTGTTTTCTCTCTGGTGTAATGATTATATTTCCCCGTGCCCACTGAAGTTAGGTGTGCTTCGATATTCTCTTTAAACAGCAAAATGTGAAGATAATTAACTTGTGACATTTACTTGTAGAAGTTTTACAAACCAGAATTTTATTTATCATGCCTCCTTGTTTCCTGCCTTGACCATTTTGTGGATCGAGTTGGAGCCACCATCAGCGTGGGTCTCTGTATGACGGCAGTGACAGAGGCCTCTGGCAGCAGCAGCTGGACAAGCAGTGTGAGCCAGCTTAAGCTATCCTATGTTGACTAAATTAATTTACCTTCACCATGGGTTACTCCTTCATGAGAGCTCTCTCTTTCTCAGATCATGGAAGAATCCTGATACTTTAAGTTCAATATATATAAATATTCTGCTGGTCATTAGCATCTTTATGACTTTACAGTGGGAGGAAAGCCTTTCAATATTAGTTAATTTGACTGTGTTCCTGGAAGCCAGCATGTAAACTACTGGTCATTCAGTTTACAATTTTAAATGCATTGCTAATAAAAGCCATAATCCATGCATATATTTATATGCAAACTGACCATGCCTGTTACCTTGAACAAAAGAAAGAACAGGACAACGAATCCAAAAAAAGACGCAAGTCAAACTTCTGTAATTAGGACCAATTAGGGGAGATGGGTTTTAACATGAAAATTTGAAATTACTATCTATATTAGCAAAAAGGATATGCATTGCTTTTTAAAAATATGGGTTTTTTTTTCCAAGTTCTTTCAAAGAAAATTTCTAGGAAACTATTTGCTAAAATCATTAGTGTCATCTGCATATAAATTAAAACTGTCAAGTTCTAAAAATCAGTTTATGTAGGACAAAGAAGTTTAATATTAATTATCAAAATTTCTAGAAAGAGCTGGGCATGATGGCTTACATCTGTAATCCTAGCACTATGGGAGACCCAGGCAGGTGGCTCATCTGAGGTGAAAAGTTCAACACCAGCCTGCCCAACATGGTGAAAATACAAAAATTAGCACTCTCTACTAAAAACACAAAAATTAGCCCAGCATGGTGGTGAACACCTGTAATCTCAGCTACTCAGGAGGCTGAGGCAGAATTGTTGAACCCCAGATTCAGAGATTGCACTGAGCCGAGATTTCACCATCATACTCCAGCCCAGGCAAAAGATCAAAACTCCATCTTCAAAAAAAAAAAAAAAAAAAAAATTCCAGACAGGACTTATATGTTTAATACTGTAATTGCCATATTCTTCTACCAAGATTTTCATTCTTTCTGTTGATCTATTCTATTTTTTACCCAGTGACTGGCACACTGTACACACCTAATACGAAGGGTCCAACTGAATTGTGTTGTTTTTTATTAGTCGTAGGCAACAAAAAGTGATAATTAAAGTCTGTGAAAACTAAGTGGATAATTCAGTAGCTTTTGACTAGTGGGTTAGTCAAAGAGTGATGACTAGAAATGGAATATTCTCAGACATCTTCACTGTTAAATCAGTGATTAGCAAGCTATAGTCAAAGGATATCTTTTCAGAATTGAAAAGTTCTTTTATGAGAATTTTAAAATGCTTTGTCTTCATTTTGGCAATGATCTAAAAAAATTAACATAAATACCTTCTGAGTTATCTAAAAGGTTAAGAAGATTGCCTTACAACCAAGTTTTGCTCATGATTTGAGAATGAGGTTTGCATGTCTCATGATCAAGGTGAGCCCAACCAGTCCCTATGTCCTGAGCCAACAGGGAAAAAAAGAGAAGCAGACAAAGTAAATGAGACCAAACAGCATTGCAGCACACTAGTGATCACGTAAAACACTAACACCAGCATGCCACACTCTACAAAATTAGTGCCTAGGTAAATACAATGATTCCACTGTAAGAGGCCCACTTAGTTCCACAATCAACATTTTCTTTCACATTTAAGTGAAAGTCAATTTATACTTTGTTGATTTTGTGGTTTTGTTTTTGATTGAATTTTTTGTTAGGATTTACAGTAGTAGAATAAGTTGCATGCATAAGAAGATTATTGCTAGTTTAATAAATTTAAGTCAACATTGGAAAGTCACGAGTTTTATATTCTTTAAATGGAACATATGCAATACTCAAGTTTCTCAAACATTGTACTATTTAAAATATCAATTCAAATCAGCCTACTATAAGTGTGTTGCAATATTTACATTCATTATCCCAAGTTTAGGTCTCATATAAATAAAATCATCAATATACACAAGGAACAAATGCTGATTCTTTCTCTGGACTCAGGATTTCTCATATTACTGAGGATAAAACAGAGTTCAAAAATATTCCTTTCTTATGAGGTCAGTAAATTCTAATCAGCCAGTTGTCTTTATGAATGCTTTCAATTATACAAGTAGTTAATTATTGTCAGTCAACTAAAAACAGCTTTGAGGCTATCATTTAGAATTTAAACAAACATTCACCTTAAAAATTGCTTTTAAAAGATGTGAAAATCAAGGGTATTTCTCTTTCATCTAAAAAATATTCCTTTCAAACGTAAAAATGATTACTGCCATTTGGTCATTTCAGCACCAAGATAGAACTGGCAATCATGCTGCTAGCAGTAAAAACAGCCTCAAGCAGTGAAGACATCCAGGAGAAAGGGTACTTTTTTAGGGTAAATAATACTCCCTGTGCCCACAAATTCAGACATGGATGGCTCCATGCATCAAGTTGATGGCATCATTTACATGAAGTCTCCACTGTGATTTGCTCTCTGACTTACATGAAAGAAAAATGCTTTGAAGGCCCAGTTAAAATTCTGATTAATAGATTGGTCAGATACAGAGCCAAGATGTGCAAGGGGCTGCAATCGGTGCTTTATCCAGGACCATGGATCATTTAGGATGAATAGAGCCCTCAGTGATAGAGTTAACGGCACCAATCAGGCAGCAACTTGAAATGCAGTCTAAGGTTTGTTTGGCCCTCCGGTTGGCACTACGGCCAGTGACACTCCAGCTGGGCAGTGGAGCCTGGCCAGCTATGCTCACCTGACCTGCCAACTTGGGCAGGAGCTCCCCTTTCTTCATCCAGATTTTTGAATGCATGTGTTGTGAATGGCAAAGACGTGGTCTTGACAGTGAGGAAGTTGAAAAGGTTTGTTGTCGTTTTTCATACACTTTTTAAGATAGGTCAGTTTGTAAGGAAAAAGGAAAGACAAGCTTTGAATTTAAAAAAAAAAAAAAAAAAAGTAAGGCGGCATTGCTGCCACAAGAAAAACAAATCTGCATAGGTGGCAAAGCTGCCGAGTATTTATAATATTTATTCCTTGTGAAAAGGGGTGTGAGGCATTAGCAATTGAAGGAAATCATGAAAGTGCAAGAGCAGGGATACTCTAGCTGCCCAGTCTTAGAGATGCAGCTGCTGCCTGACGCTGCAGCACAAAGAACCTGGTTGAAAGGCAAAATGGTGTCAGGTTTGCATGCTGTGGTCATTAGACATGTGAGCTGCTCTTGGAGGGTGTGTTGGGCCTGGGAAGCTAGGCACCTGTTGCCCACAGAAACACAATACACTTATTGATTTGAGAGGGCTGCACGGAGTAACTAAAGAGGACACACAAAAATTCAAAGTAATAAATGGGCCTATTACCCAATGACGTGGCAAAGGGGCTGCCAAAGGAAAGCCATAGATCCAGATTACTTTATCTAAGGCAGTACAAAGCAGAAGAATTGTTTATGGGAGGTTGGAGGAAGGGCAGGGAGAGAAGAAAGAGGAGGAAAGCACTGCTTAATAAAAAATGGTGTTGTACTTGAGACCATCTAAAAGAACCTCTTCTGATTTATCTTCTCCCGAAGCTGCAGCAGCAGCGATTGAAGTGACTATAATAGCCCAGGAGAAATGTTGGTGCTATTAGTTGGGTGATTGATGGAAGCGCTGCCAAAACAGCTAGGGAATTTGTCAATGCGTTTTTTGAAGTTTGTAAATGATGACACTGGCAAAGTGTAAACAAACTCAGCTCTAGCAGACACGTTGCATAGTCCCCAAACTGACACTTCCAAAGACTCATTTGCTGGGTTGTTCCGATTAGGAATCATCAGCTGGAGTAACAAGCTCCAGTTTTTTAGGCCAGGGAAGATGGGGCTGGTACAACATGTGAGAGTTAAGAAAATATATAAAAGCAACTTCTGTTGACTCATCATCCTAAGGACTGCACTGCTAGTTCATTACAAAGAACCCTGCAGAGAAAAATAAGTGACCTCGAGATATTTAAAACCCAGAGACCCAGAACCAACAACTCTACAACCATTGTATGAATCACATTAATTTCTTAAAGTCAATGTTACAATGTGTGGAGTTCCCATCTGCTTGATTTCAAGTAGTCTAGTCTTTATCAGGTCCTCATCCTCATTATTTCCGGATGAAAGATTTTATGTTCCAAAATCCATTCTGATTATCACTGGGTGATTTAGTCAGTCAGCTATTCATCCTACTGCAAATTTCCTCAAAGTTTATTCCTTCAGCACAAATTGATTGGGTAAAGCATACACAAAATGAGATGTTCAGCATCAGAGATACAGAGGTGAAAAAGATGAAGGCAAGCCTTGCAGCACTATTCACAATAGCAAAGATATGGAATCAACCTAAATGCCCATCAGTGATAGACTGGATAAAGAACATGTGGTATATCTATACCATGGAATACTATGCAGCCATTAAAAATGAGATGATGTTATTTGCAGGGACATGGATGTAGCTGAAGCCCATTATCCTTACCAAAGTAATGTAGGAACAGAACCAAAAACTGCATGTTCTCACTTATAAGTGGGAGCTAAATGATGAGAAGACATGAAAACAGGAGAACAACAAACACTGAGGCCTTTCAGGTGGTGGAGGGTAACAGCAGGAGAGGATCAGGAAAAATAACTAATGGGCTCAATTCCTGGGAGATGAAATAATCTGTGCAAGAAGCCTCTATGACACAAGTTTACCTGTGTAACAAACCTGCACATGTACTCCTGAACTTAAAAGTTGAAAAAAGCCCTGAACTTATAGAATTTACATTCACTTGATAGAGATAGACATTAATCAAATAAAAATAAAATGAGTTATCTAATTATAGTTGTGGTGAGGGCTAAAGGGGGGAAAAAGAGGAAAAGATGTAAATAGTGGGTATTATGAGGATATGAAACAGAGGACCTGACTTGGTTAAGTGAATCAGGGAAGAGTTCCTTAAGAAAGTGACATTTGAGCAGTGTTGTAAAGCATGTATAAGAATCATCTCTGAAAACGAGAGAAAAAAGATAGACCCAGAAAAATGAAATAGCAAGAAAGAAGACCCTGAGACATGGAGGAGCAGAAGGCTTTCAAGAAAGACACAAATTCAGATAAGGTCACGCAGGACTGTTAGACTTTAGCATTTTGATGTCTTTAGACAAAGCTATTGAGAGATTTCAGGTACGGAAATGACATCCTCAATTTACATTTAGAGAAGATCACTCTGGCTGGAATGCACAGAATGCATTGAGGAAGCCAGGACAAACATGGGTTGGTAGAGAGGAGGTTATCGCAGTAGTTTAGGCGAGAGATTGGACCAAGAATACAGCGGCAAGAATGGGGAACGGTGACATTTGGGAAGTAAAAATCCATAGCCCTTAACAATTGAGTGGATTTGGAGAGTGAATAAGAGGGAAGTGTCCCTTCCAGTTGTCAACTGTTGTCTGTGGTATGCATGGAGGTGCCATTTTTTCATATAGGTAATTTTCCCAGGAAGCTGGAGGAAAAGGTCAAAGTAGTGGGTCCATGGCAACCCCCCAAATACAAAGCAGGAAAATGTAGATCTTTTGAACAAAGTCCTAGAAAATCAGAAATATACATCACCAACCATTTTTATTTTATTTTCTTCAAAAAGTCAGCAGCCTTGAGCAAAAGAAAAGGAAAGATGAGACCTTTAGAATCCCCTAGAAAACAAAGGCAGGCCGTGTCAACTTTAATCATGATTCTAAAAAGAAGCCAGAATTAAAAGTTATATAGATCACCCCAAAATCACAAAGTGTAACAGAGAAATGCCAGTTTCTATACTAGTCTAAAAAACTTTTGGGAAAAAAAAAAAATATATATATATATATATCTACACACACACACACACACACATATTCAAACATATATATATATATTTCAGAATCTATTTCTGGAATAGATTGTGGAACCAGTGCTATGAATGCATGAGAAACATAGAACCCCCAGTGAGGTCAATCCTCAAAACCATGTTTCCATTCTTCTAGTCAGCAAGTGGCTAAATCAGTCTTAATTTTCTTCCTGTTGTATTTTTTTTAATGAGTCTTCAAGAAGAAATAATCTGAAATAAGTTGTATATTTTCTGACAAGCCAAGTCAAAATGTTTTCCTGTTTCCTTACAAGAATTTTCACAACGTGAGTTTTTAATTTTAGGAAAAACGTATCTCTGTACACAAATCCAAGAAGAATTTGCTTAGACCTCCTTTGATGCCAGCACCTGGCTGAAATTCCCCACCTCCAGATGATCCCATGTCCAAGGGCACATTCCACAGCTATGAGCTTGCTGCTGTCCCAGCAGGATCCTGGATTCAGAGCACACCAGTATCCATTGTCTGAGGGTTTCAAGGGAGATGAGCTTGTTGAGATGTTTTTATTCTCACTTTGATGCAGCAGGGACTTACTTTTGCAGTAAAGGACATCCAGACAGACTTTCAGCAAGGCAGTGACTGGCACTGAAAGTAACTTCGTCTGTCAAATACTCTTTCCGTAGAAAAGCAAAAAGAAAATGTGTACCATTGAAATAAACTGAAAGCACGTCAGCGTGATTGGCAAGCTGACTCCTCAAAAGAAGAAATAATTGTTGCTTGATAATGGCAGCTTATGTCAGAGATGTGCATTTTGGGGCCACCATTTGGGTTACTACAGGCTGCCTGACATCACAGGAAGTCTTTTTTGGCTTCCGAAGCAGAACTGTGAAGTGGCTTTGGCCTCATCATTTGCGACAGTGGCAGCACCAGCAGCAGTGAGTGACACAAAACATGTATCTCCCACGTGTCTGTCCCTCCCTATTCTAACCACCAGACAAAGCAAGTTAAAAAGATAGACTCTTGGACATGTACTCAAGGCATTTGCTATTTTTGACTAGATTATTTTTCCAGACATATTGATAATAAATGTTTGTATAATCAATTTATTTCATTCAAAAATCAGTTGTATTTTTATTTTTCTGGTTTCTAAATCAATACCAAAAAAAAAAAAAAAAAAAAAATATTTTTTTTTTTTTTTTTTTTTTTAAAAAAAAAAAAAAAAAAAAAAAAAAAAAAAAGGCATAGTCTCTTACCTTCTAGAAGTTTGGAGTCTTTTATAAGATACATTCTTTTACTTCTTTGGGTAACTTTTTTTATGATTTTCTTTTGGGTTGGTTTGTTGTTTTCTTAATTTTTCTCTAGGAATGCAAATATTTGAGACCTTGGAAGGTATAAACTACTTCATGAATAAGAAATATCTACAAAAAATTATAGATACTCTCTCAATCTACTCATACATGTGTTAGGGTGGTCAGAAGGACATCTTTTGACTCTCCCATTCATACAGGCATATAATGTCTTTGCTCATTCATCTATTTTAGTAAAAAACGTATTAGCACTTACTATGTTCTAGGTATGGTGCAAGTTGCTGAAAGACTTACTTCGAATAAATATTTCTGAATGTCTCTAGAAGATGGAAGTTTTATATGCAACTTTCCAAAAGAAAAAGGTCTGCACCCAGAACGACGTTCCTCTTAGAATACAGACACTTTTGAGGGAGACACAGCTAATTAGCTATCCCATGTCCATTCTCCCTTTCTTTCTTATTAATCGAATTGGTTTTAAAAGAGGGAAAATGTGCCTAGTTGAAATACCAATTTCTCAGCTTCCCTGACCACTAACAATGGTCACTTAACTCAATTCTGGCCAATAAGTTGTCAGAAATCTCAGGAGAGGGCACTGTTTTCCTGAGGAAAGCAAGGGTAGAGTGTGGAGAGGAAAACACTACCTCCTCATTGTCATCATAGAGTTAGTGCACCAGCTTTGGACAACCTACCTTTGTGACTTGTCACATGAGAAAAAGATCCTCCCATCTGCTTAAGGCACTGTAGCAAAGACTGATAGTGCTTTTATGGAAAACCATTTTCTCTTCCTCTTGAGCACACAGCCAGGTGACTTTCCCCAGCTTCCTTTGCAGTTAAATGTGGTTAGGGACTAAAGTATAGAGAAAGGGACAAGTCCTGGTTCCAGAACTGACCACCTGCATTTTCTTTGTGAAAAACTTCATGCTCTTTCTCCTCCTCCTAGCTGGCAGCTGATATCCAAAGCAAACTTGGAAAACACTCACCGAAGACAAGTGACAGGAAAGCCTCCATCAACCTAGATCCCTTAGTGACCCACCCTGGATTTTTATAAAAGAGAGAAATAAACCCTTAATGCATTAAATCCATGAAATTTCTAGACTAAATGTTTTACAATAGCTTACATTACCTTGAATCTTAACATTATCCTATTTGAAGCCAGATACTGCTGGAATTAAACCCCAATACTTGGCATTGGGTTAGTACTCAGGTGGTGGATGGCTAGAAGGTTGAAGAGTCCTGTTATGTTTCGGCAAAATAGTTTATAAAAAAGGTTGACTGAAGCAATCTGGAAGGCAGACCAGGTGTCTTCTGAGACTAGCTCTAGCAGAAGTAGCTGAAGAGAGATGTCCATGTTTATCAGTTCCTCCAGGCTACTTACAGAAAGTTACTGTGAGGAAGACTGCAGTTCAGGTAAGAATTAACGGGTTTTGAGTAAAATTGCAGAAATCTGAGGTCTCACACAGTTGGAAAACCCAACAACTTCTGAATTCCATAAAAGTATGAAATAAAATGGACAAAGACTTAGAGTGGAAAAGGCCCATTAATTCTTAGCAATTAAACAAAGAATTCAAATGTTTTCAAATGACGTCAAAACAGCCTCCATTAAGTTAAAAGAGGCATTAAGATGAGGAAGCAATGAAATGAATCAGAGTTCAGAATTATACATGAGAAAGTTCAGGGGATCCCTACTAGCACATGAAGCTACCTTGGAAGCACATAGCTCAGAAGCCAAGTCAGCTTGTTAAGGAGTTGTATTAACAGAACTTGCTTTTAGAAAAAAATAGCCTATGACTATAAAAGAAGACTTGGCACCCCAAACTTGTGCTAGCAAGGAGCAGATTGCAAAAGCTCTATGGTCCCCAGGGAGGGCAAACTTACCAATGTCCCACTTTATATGAACAGGAAAAGTAAGAACTTCGAATCAAAAAAGAACACCTTGAGGGCCTATCAGAAGCTGCAGAAAACAATGAAAGAAGGAGTTTGTCCTGATAAGAGAATCCAGGACCTATGCAAAACTTCCCTGCAGAGCAGGGATGGCTACAGTAGACACACAGCAAGACTCCACCCTTGAAATGAACCAGCAAACACTGGGCCTCCTAATCTTCCTTTTCTAGGGGAAATTTGTCTCTCTGTTATACTATGCTTGATCTGGTCTGGTCTATCTGCTGGTAAGGGAGGGGGTGTGGGTTTTTCTGTGTGTGATTTTGTTTTTTTGTGTGTGGGGTTTTTTTTTTTTTTCTCTGTTTAGTTAGAGGTAGTTGGAACCCATGCCACCCTATCTGTACTTGATGGAGGAAATTGCTCATCACTCAGAAATTACAGACTTTGACCTGGAGACAATACTGATTTTTTAAAATTAATTTTATTAATTTTTTCCTTTGGGGAAGGACTGAGTATGACCTTTGAATGGAAAAAAAAAATCTAATTGCTAACTGTTTATTAAAATTTGTTTCCTCTTTTCCCTCTATTTTTTTAGCTTACATTAAAGTGATAAATCAATCAGATTTGAGATTTTTGTCTAAGCACTTTGGGAGTGGTTACTGGCACCTGTAACTAACTTGGAAGCAAATAGCTCTGCTTCTTCTTTTTCCTAAACATCTCAGTTTCTGTTTTAGTTGATATTTTTAGCTTACATGAGTTTCATACAAGAGAATGTGAGCAAAAGTAACTGATGACCACCACTTTCAAACTTGATCCAGAAAAACCTTATATATATCTTCCTCTGTGCTCTAATTACTAGAAGCCCGATGGGGAAGATGGCAGCACGTATCAGTCTGGTTTGATGACTGACATTTTCAGTAGACCTGTAGGCTTCAAGCCCCATGGACCAGTAACACCTATGTTGGACTGATTAATGAACAAGAAATAAACTGCCATTGGGTTAGCCACTGAAACCTTGGAGTTAAACCTCACACTAGTGTTTCTCTAATGCTCACATGAGAGCTAATATTATCTAAATCTTATGTAGCCACACAATTCTTGACATTCCTTTGGTGAATGAAAGCTTTCACTCAAATGTGTTTAGATCCACAAGTGGTAGCATCTGGGTCGTCTGTGTGTAGACTCAGGAGAAACAGAAACCATGAAGTTTTTCTTTTTTTCTCTTGTTCTTTCTGATTTCTCTGTTTATTTGCATGTAATGTACCATTTGACTTTTATCAGCTTATGGAACTGTTCTTTGTGATTTTCTTATTGGATTACAAAGGTTGAAAAGTGATCTCAAAGGCCAGTCAAAGAAGTCTGGGGATTGCATTGGGACAACTTCCTCAATCCTGAAGTCAAAGTCCAAGCAAGAGTGAAAGCCAAGAATGCAACCCAAAAAGATGGCATCTGTAGGAACACAGATTAGGAAAGGAGACATCTGAGCAGTAGTAAGAACAATGGGAGGCATCAAACCTAACCAACCCCTGAAAGAAGGCTCAGAACCAGGTGGCTCCTCCTGTGACAGAATGCAAAGGAAATCTAAGAACGACATGCCAAGGGAATATCTGAAATTATTATCTCTGAAGGTTCAGAGAAAATATGTGCAGCTATATATAAACCAGCTAATAACAGCAGGTAGCCCAGAAGATATGTTGAGATATGTTGTTTTCCAGAGTTTTTCACATTTAACCCACCAGGCACAAATAGAGTGGGCGAGGATGAAGAGTAAGTGCACTGTGATATTATGCACTAACAACAGACTGGTTCACACCCAGACCTGGGCACATCCACATGTATCACCCAGCACTGCATCCCAGCTGATACCAGGAGTGGTAACAACAAAAACCAAACCAAACCATAAAAAAGCCTTTAAATTAGATGGAATTTGAACAACAGGAGATTGAATTTTTCTATTGTTTTTTTCTTGGTAGTTCAAAAATGTGACATATTTATGGAGAAGTACAGATTGTTCCTATCCAAACACAGTAGTAGTTTCTTTTCTAAAAATAAACATGGCCAATTATATTTTAGGGAGATTTATTTTAATTTATCTTACTTTTAAACAAAAACATTTTAAAGAAAATTTCTAAAGACTTCTGAAATCTTCTCGTAGAACAAAACCCAACACTAAATATGACCATGGGTATTTTTTATGATACATAAACACTCTGCTGTTTTGTGTAAGTTTCACTCATTCTCATTCACCAAATATTTATTGAAAACTTACCGTGTGACTATACCAGATGAGGGGAAGTCAATGACAATTAAAATCTGACAGATAAGTTTGTAAGAAACCTATACTGTAATCAAAGAGACTAACCAGAAACCCATTGATTATGGAGCCATATGACATACCTTAGTTTCCAAAGAGAGTTGAAACTCATTTTATACTCACCAAATACCTTAACAACTTGGTTTTATACCTCAATGAGGCAGTAATAATATTAATAATAATAATAGCTTCTAACACTTACTGAGCTATAATTATGTGCCAGGCAGACTAATAAATGTTTTACATAGATTATTTCATTTTATCTTCATAAAAACTCTATGAGGGAGGCAGAAAAATTAAAATTTGTCACAACTTTTCAGCTAAGGGACATGAGGCACAAAAGTATAGCAGATTTTCCAAGATCACATAGCTAAAAAGTTATAAAACCAGAATTTGAACTCAGGCTGTCAGAGTTTTTCCAGGTGCTATCTAAATATGCTATATGAGGCATAATCCATTTGAATCCATCTTGTCTATTAAGCTATGTCAGAATAGCTGGGCCCCAGGAAATATACTTCATCTGTACCTTCAAACTACAAAGGACTAGGGTACTCCCGCCAGTTCCTATCCAGTAGCCAGGGCTAATATCTGGAGCACTATTTGATACACAGTATGCATTATTGGATCTGGTGATTCAAAGGATCCAGTCAAATCTTTAGTCCCTCCCATAGGTCCTAATCATTGATGAAAATTTGCTAGATGGAAAACAATTGATTAATCTTAAATTTTGGCTACTTCTCCTGATCTAACCACTCATCCAAAATGAACTCATATTCCTGAGACATAAGTAGCTCCGAATCCTGAATACATAAGTAACCAACAAATGCTCAGAGGAAAATATCTACCAACAACCATTCACTTGAGATGCTTCAGCAACTTTTACTTCATTTCTTTATTTATTCATTCAGCAGTAGTCAGTGCCTCTGTTAAGGCATTAAAGTTAAAACAGTAGATGTAGTCCTACCCTTGTGGAGAAATGGTCTACTAGGAAACACTGTGACAGATAATCCTGTGGCAATAGAATTTTCTTTTGCGATTTTTTGTAAACACTTATTTTAGTGTTCATACCAACATGCAGGATGTGAGAAAAGTTCTTAGGTCATTCATTTGTGAAATTACAACAGCTATGTTTGTTGCAGATATATTTGGTAGATGAACCACTATGAACAGGATAAAATGATTTGTCTAAATGAATACAGAATAGAATGTGGTAAGTCTGGAACAAGTTATATGACTCCTCTGAATCATTAGATCCTAGACTTAAGTCATTTCAGTAAATGTTTCATGTTCTTAAAATCCTAGTGAATTGAAGTTTAACTACAAGATGACTTTATAACTTCCGATTAGGACAGAAATGAACCCTTCCTACAGCCTTGTCACTTTGTCTTCCCCACCAAAGTGATGATCAAATGATAAATTGTTTTGAATGCTGATTTTATTCCAGCCATTACTAATAATACATAGTTGGCCTCTCCTCCATAGAGGAGCCAAACTATTGAGCACTCTACCAAGAAATATTGGTGAATTTCTTTGCCTTGCAAGGATATCTCCCTAAAAATGTTTTACTGTGAGCTGCCATGATGCATGCCAGAAGTAGCCAGAAGTGATTTCAGAAGTCCTTTCTCCACAAAGCTATAAGAAAATTGCTTTCTAACCTTGCCTCCTTATTCTTCTCTAATCAACCTGTGTGTAATGAGCACTGATTCTGAGCCCAACACTGCAGATAATGTGAACAGTAAGATATTATCCTCATCATAATGAATTTATAGAGGCAGAACTAAGAAGCAATTAAATAAAAGAAAATAGTAGATGAGTATAAAATTGATTGCCAAATTGAGTGATTCCATGTCTAGGAAAAGGAAAAGGGAAAAGCACACAACTTACATCCCAATCGCTTCTGATACCTTTTCTAAGTAAATCCGACAACAGCCTTTTAAAACAAGTGTTATTTTTCCCATTGTGATTTAGAGGCGAAATACACATGATCATGCAACTAGAAGTAGGAAACACTCAGGATCACACCCACATTTTCTCAACTCCAAAGTCCATGCTCTCTCCAGCCAACTGTAATAATGTATCTAGTATTCTGTTAACAACATGCTCTCCACAGGGAAAATAGCAGCTATACTGCATCATCCTTAATGTTTGTTCAATATGAGTATCTCCCCTAAAATAAAAATATTTTAAAACTATATAAACGAATAAAGAAATGCAAAGTTTGCATTTCTACTTTCTTCTCTATAAATCTTCTCTTCTAATTAATAAATAGCAGTACTTGCACTTTATTATTTGTGACTTCAGAAAGATGCTTGGGGAATTACACAGTTACATTTGTATTAGGAAAACAATGTTAGCTTTAGGCATACAGATGAATGAATTTGGAGGCACTAAATCAGGAAACCAAATGAGCTCTCACCACTCAATATTTTAGAATTAGTTTCAAGTACTCAACAGACAAATCAAGAACTAACATTAAAATCCCATAGTCAGGCATGACCTCTTGATCTTTTCGAAATTTACATTGTGGGCTTTAAGTTCCTAACAGTACTTCTAATAATGACATTTTTTAGGAGCTAAAGTTGTCAGGGACCATCATGAGTCAAATTGCTAATATCTACATAATTTCTGTGGCCTATAGATTCACAACAAAATTTTAAAATTAAGAAGTTCACAATTATTTTGTCTCTAGGTACACTCTGCCATGGCCTGTATGGGTCAATGCTTCCTAAATGTCAGTCATTCACATACCAAGCTTCATGGATGTTATCCTCTTCACATACCAGCTATACTGTTAGTAGTTCCTCTAATACCTGTCTTTAAAGTGATTCTCTTTTTAAACTTAAATTGATTTTAAAAGGGAATTTTCTATTGTAATTAAAAATTGACAAATTAGTTTTATTTGCCAGAAATTTGAGATTGCTATGAAAATGAATGACTGTTATTAAAATAATGCATAAAATTTTTTTTGTGCCACCTAAAGCCATTTTGCATGCCACCAGTTGCTTGCATACCACACTTTAGTAAACATGGATCTTACTGTATGTATCTCCTTATTTCCCTAAAACTATCCCCAGCAAACAATAGGGCACAGGTGGATAGGGAGAGTATCTTCCCTTATCTCAAGGGAGATCAGCAGAAAGGATCGCTTTTCCCAAGAGCAAAAGATTAGGCATGTCTTTCAGATGCTCACCAAGGTGAAAAAGGAAACAGTATTTTGATAGCCCAGAGGAATTGTTCCCTTTTCCCTTTTCTGATACCTGAGCTATCATGGGTTGGTATCTGAGATGCTTTATAAGAGGCCTACCTCAGCCACAGGGGAAACAGGCAATGCTGAGAGCAGAATTCAGAGCCACCTGGACTCCTCATTGTGGCTGCCAATCAGGAGACAGCAGAAAAACTCAGATTAGTCACTCCCCTGAGAGTCCCTGGTGAACAATGGCTTTTCCTTTTCTAAGGTTCAGTATAACTTGAACATATCTACTTCTAACTCCATCTCATTTGCAACATAGTAACTGGGTTTCCTAAACAAAATTATCAGAAGTGTCAAGGTGAAATTGAACGTGAAACTGGCAGCAAAGGGCAAATCTCAAAGCCTTTAATGGATTGGAAAGCCAAAACGCAATTTCCTTGCCTCGGGCTGGATTAAACCACGGCAATCACATTTCTGTCTGCTCTTTCAATAATTTTATCAATACAAGGCTTCACAAGGTTTATGTGCACAGAAGATCTTATGCTTAGTTAGAACATGTGATCATCTATATGTGATAGTTAGAATGTTACCTATATGTGATATTTAAAATGCCTCTCTGACCCCAAATACATCTCCCTTCATGATTCACCTATATTCTTGGAACTTCTGACTATTTCTTTGGAAACAAAGTTATGAAGGTCACTATTAAAGAGTAAATGCTAATCCAAAGGGCAACCCACTAAGGCAGATGCAGCCCTCCGCAGGAGCCAAACACAAGTTAAATGTTGGGATTGCACATTGAGTCACTCAGATCTAGGGTTTCAGGTCAATTTAGGCAAAAGAACATGTCAAAATCTCTTAAAAGGCTTTTCAAATATATATGCCAACTGTCCTAAGTCCAAGATATTCTGACTCTGGGGAGTCAGAGGTCTGGGAAGACAGCCAAGAGGTTCCATGATAGGGTTGAAGATGCAAGAGACCTCTTGTTAGAATGCAGGTGGGGACAAAGGGGAATAGAAGCATTCTTAGGAGAAATCCTCACTATTTTATACAAACTTGTTTATATCTTGAGGTGACAGTCATGGTAAAAAGCGCTCAATTTCCAACTATTATCCATTTCTGAATGAAGAAGGTGTTAGAAACTATTAGCCTATAGTATTGCTTTTTGTCAGTCTATCTCTTTCCTGCAGGGAACAAGCAGCGCCTGCAACCACCACCAGCAGCTGGGCATCATGGGAATGTTCCTGCTTTGGGGATGTATTCACCACATTTAAGAAAGCTAATCTGCTCTTCAAGTCTGCTGTGCTGCCTCCTGCTTTTTCTTTATTCTTACAGATATGGGAGCTCAAGGAAGACAATCTGGGAAACTCAGGTTTCAGCAAGCTATGCATATTATAAGAAGAGTGAGTGAATTCTCCCTCCCTCCCTCTCTTGCAAAATACTCCCTACTTAAATTGCAAACCTTGGAGCCAACACGTCTGGCACTAGCTGCCTCATCATCCATAACCTTGTTATGCAAATAAAACAAAGATAAATTAAAATTCTAATTGAACTCTAATCAAACAAAGTAGCCCCCAAAAAGCATTCTTAAATGATACCAAATTCCGGTATATCCCTGATTTGTGTTTGTTGTCATTTTTTTAAGCAGTTCAGCTGAACAAAAATAGACGAATGAATGTTCTGCTTGATATTTCTAATTTTCATGCATTTGATACTGTGCGTTCTTTGATAAAACTTCTCCAAATGATGGCAGTGGGTCTAATCCTGGCCCTTAAGTGACAAAAACAGAATCAATCAAAGCAGAAAACGTAGAGGTTTAAATGGACCCATGGAGCCTGAACAACTGAGAAAATACCTTTCAGAGGCTTTGTTTTTATTACTACTGGAGGCCTGAGCAGTATCACCTTGGCTATTTTAGAGACGGGTATGCCTCCACCTCCTCACATAAAGTCATGCTGTTCAGCCCTCTTGATCTTACCCAAAGCCTCCATGAAATGTAAATATTTATCACTCACAAGCTGCACTTCTTTCACCCTGTTCAATATTATTCTCCCACAGAACACTGCATTTCTTTAAGATAGTTGCAAGGCCTCCTCCCAGAGGAAAACTAAAAATTTTAAGAATCTTACTGCTACTTGCTCCAAAAGGGCAGATGATTGTTCTGAATTTCTCTCAGGGAAAGACCTTATTGACACAAAAAGTTTTTGAGAGACTTATATCACATTGACCACACAAGAATTTTTCCAGGAGCTCCCATTAATCAAATAGAAAATGGAATGAGAGTGAAACACAAAACTATCAGGTGTGTGCTACCATTTGAGTGGCATGGAAAAGCTCCCATGGCCAAAATCATCTCCTGCTGGTCCTCCTGTACTTAGGCAGAGGTGCCACCTGTGAAGAGCCCTTGATCAACTCCCTTTCTTATCCCCAGAGACTGTGTCTAATAGAAAGGTCTGGGGAGTAGAAAGCCAGAAGACCTGCATTCAACTCCCAGTTCTACCCAGTTCCTGGCAGTGTCGTTTTGGACAAGTAATAGTGTATATGACCTCAGCCTCAAAATAGAGAATAAGACTTGTTAAGCTTACTTAGAGGAGTATTTGTGAGGATCCTGCAGGCTGAACGTAAATGCACTTTGAAAACATTTAAAGGATCAGCAAATATTATCTAAGACTATGTGAATAAAATCACCCAGCAGAAATGATCTCTGAAAGTTTGGCAATGTGGAATTATCATCAACTCACCAACTGGAAGCTGTGGGTCTACATCATCACGCTAACCCATCTAGTTCATCGTGTGGAATTCTCGGAGTTGAACACTTCTGCCTCTTTGTGCCTTCATATTGAAATTTAATACATATTCAAGAGAGTATGCAATGTACCTGAGCCTCCCTCCTTACACACATCCTTCTTCTATGCATCTTTAAAAATGACCTCCTGGAAGATGACTTTAAGATTTTAGAAGCATAGAACACTTTAGAAATATATAGGTTGGGTCAGGTGTGGTGGCTCATGCTTGTAGTCCCAGCACTTCGGGAGGCCGAGGTGGGCAGATCATGAGGTCAGGAGTTTGAGACCAGCCTGATCAACACAGTTAAATCCCATCTCTACTAAAAATACAAAACTTAGAATGGTGGCAGGTGCCTGTAATCCCAGCCACTCAGGAGGATCGCTTGAACCCTGGAGGCGAAGGTTGCAGTGAGCTGAGATCGCACCACTGTACTGGGCGACAGAGCTAGACTTCATCTCAAATAAAAAAAATGTATAGGTTGAACATATTCCTATCTGCAGCATTGTGACTATGAAGTTTCCAGATTACAGAAAGAGTATGACAATAAAGACTCAGGGTAGGGTCTGGCCTCCTAGATTAATGACTGTTGAGCATTCACTTATGAAGGGAGCCCATGTTTTACATTTCTATAGAAAATGAGTCAGCAGGCTCCTGTATTATCCAACCAACATAAAATGGAAAAAGGTACAGGCTGTATGCAAATCTGTGTCAGTTTAAAAAGCATAAATTTGTTATTACATCATCTTAATGTACTCAGAATTGTCTTTTACCAGAATGTATTAATAGGAAAAGAAAATACATGTTTAATTCAATAGAATTTTTTAAAAATCATGCAATGACTATCAGAACCCAATGCTGAATATGAAACACATTTCAGGCTTTGACTGATGGTAAGAAGAGAATTGGGATATCTGACCTGAACTCTAAGACCACCTATTTATCTTACTTGGCTTGTGCTAAGGCAAGTTAACTAACTTTCCAAAGACTCGATTTCATGTCAGTCTTACTCCACAAATTTGTTGAAGATAAAATAAAATGTAGAATCCTGGATTGCATCAGAACAACTATTTTACCAGGAATAATTACACAATCTGAATAAAATGCAAAATATAACTCTTTGACGGCATTAGTGAACAATGAAGGCAGCCAGGATTTGAGGGGCCAAGTTTCCAGAAAGGGAAAACACTGATGTGAGCTACATATTTGTCTCTCTACTTTACTCAGAGAATTTTCTAAATACATGAATAACAGAAGGAGGCTGAGTGGAAAGGAGCTGAGTGGGCTGAAGCTTGAAACCATTTCAATGGGCTGTATAAACAGAGGTTGGAATTCAAGACTTCCAAACCAATTGAGACTGAGGGACCAAGATCCATGAAAAGTGAGCCCAAAATTTGGTGTGCAATTTCTCCTTAAGACATTTGCCAAATCCTAAACTATGGGTGGCTCAGACTGAGACACTAAGAAATCAACTAGAAGGCAAGAGCTGAGAGACCAAAATGTTGAGCAGAGATTTCAGCTGTAACATGGGGATACAGGTATGAGTTCACATAAACACTCCACTATTTCTACTGAGACCCCAGAACAGTTATGCCCTAGAAAAAAAAAGTCCTAGGAGTAAGGAAAAACTAAAAATAGATCAAACCCTGAAGCCTAGTATTGACCGAAAGAAGATGATCTGCTTATAATTTATCAACCTGCCAGAAAACATGTTGTGTAAGAAGTAGATATCATCATCCAGAGCTTCTATGATATTTCATACACAATGTTTAACATTCAATGCAAAATTACTAAATTTGTCAAAAACAGGTCAAAATGATCAAAAAAGAAGAAATAATCAGGTCAATTTATTGAACATTTCACTATTGCAATTATGAGACAGAGTCCTTAAATTACTATAACTAATATGGCCAAGAAAATAATAAAAATATAGGGAATTTCACAGGAGAAATAGCATTAATTTTTAAGTCAAATGGAAATTCTGCAATGGAAAAATATAACTGAAATTAATTTAATTAATAAATGATATTAATTAAAAATTCAGTAAGAGGGTTTAGTAGAAGAGTGGTCAAAGAAAGAGAAATAATATAAAAATTATTAACACTATCCATATTATGGCAGGGAAAGAAAGTAAAAGGGAAAATACAGAAAAGAACATACATCACATATAAAAAAAATATATTTGAATGCCAACAGTGAACAACCTAAAAAAGAAACCAAGAAAGTAATTCCATTTACAATAGCTTCAAATAAAATTAAATGCCTAGGACTAAACTAAAGAAGTCAACAATTTCTACAATGAAAATTACAATAAAACAATGTTGAAAGAAAGTAAAGAAACAAAAAATGAAAAAAAAAATCCCACATTCATGGATTGGAAGAATCAATATGGTATAATAATAAAATGGTAGTCCTACCTCTTGCTGTATACAAAAGTCAAATCAAAATGCATTAAAGACTTTAAAACTTGAAACTATGAAACTACTAGAAGAAAATATTGGGTAAATACTTCAGGACATTGGCCTGGGCACAGATTTCTTGAATTGGACTTTGAAAGCACAGTTAACCAAAGCAAAAATAAATGGGATCATGTCAAACTAAAAACTGCTGCACAGCAACAGAAACAATCAACAAAGTGAAGAGACAACCCACAGAATGGGAGAGAATATTGTCAAACTACCCATTTGACAAGGGATTAACAACCAGAATAGGTAAGGAACTCAAACAATTTGATAGGAGAAAACAAATAATTCAATTTAAAAATGGGCAAAGATCTTAACAGGCATTTCTCAAAAGAAGGCATACAAATGGGCAACAGGTATATAAAATATATTCAACATTACTGATCATCACAAAAATGCAATTTAAAACTACAATGAGATATCACCTAACTTTAGTTAAAACGGCTTTTAACTAAATGATAGGCAATAACAAATACTTGCAACGATGCAGAGAAAGGGGAGCCTTCATACACTGTTGGTGGGAATGTAAACCAGTACAGCCACTATGGAGAACAATATGGAGGTTTCTCAAAAACTAAAAATAGAACTAAAATCCAGCAATCCCACTGCTGGGTATATATCCAAAAGAAAGAAAATCAGTACATGAAAGAAATATCTGCACTCCCATGTTTACTGCAGCACTATTCACAATAGCCAAGATATGGAATCAATCTAAGTGTCCATCAACAGAAGAATGGCTAAAGAAAATGTAGCACATACACACAATGGAATATCACTCAGCCATAAAAAGGAATTAAGTCCTGTCATTTGCAACAACGTGGATGGAACTGGAGGACATTATGGTAAGTTAAATATGCCAGGCACAGGAAGAGAAATATTGCATGTTCTCATATGAAGCAGCTAAAAAAAAAAAAAAAAAAAAAATCAAACTCATGGAGATAGGGCCTGGAATGATAATTAGCAGAGGCTGGGAAGGGTAGGGGAGATAAAGAGGGAATGATTAATGCGTGCAAAAATACAGTTTGATAGAAGGAGTAAGATCTAGTGTTCAGTAGCACAATAGGGAGACTATAGGTAACAATAATTTATTATACATTTCAAAATAACTAAAAGAATGGAATTGAAATGTTTCTAACACAAAGAACTGATAAATACTTGAGGTGAGGAGGATCGATCCAAGATGGCCGTTTAGGAACAGCTCAGGATTGCAGCTCCCAGTGAAAGCGCAGAGGGTGAGTGGACGCCATGTTTTTATTGCCCACAGACTAGGAAATTCCCGGGCAGAGG